>NC_091951.1:277531791-277831791 GCF_031021105.1 Erythrolamprus reginae
ACATTCCATAAGTGTTGAAGACATTTTCTGCCCTTCCCCTGTAGTTTTAATTTCCCTGGATTTTTTGCACTTCAGCTAAGCCCAAGGCTCTGCCTGAGCCTTCTAATCTTTTCTGTTTATGTGTGAGTGTGGGCATATGTATGTATTGATATAGTGGTGGTAGAGTTTGTGCTGTTTAGTAGCCTTTTATAGAAAGGAAATGGTATTTCAGTGCAAAAACAAAATTTTTGCTGCTTGAATATTTGAGGCCTTACTGAACAATTCAAGGCCTCTCTCCTAACCTTTGGATGTATTAGCTAACTGATGTGCTGCATAGTTTTAACTCAATGCAAATTTAGTAGCCTTTTCTGTGTGTAGTAGTTACAAGTAAACTTTAAAATTTTAAAGGAAAGCAAAGCAAACTGAACCACTTCATAATGTAATAGCCATTTCCAACTCTCCCTTTGGAGCCATCTGTACATGAGTTATGGTACACCTTTGTTGATTTGTAGACTGGTTCATATATTGTTTTAAGTTGTGGTTGAACCCTGGTTTTATTGAATAAACTGCAGTTGATTATGTTTATGTAATACGGGCTGACAAGGTTTGTTCATTTTATTTATTCGTTCACCCTCATTTGCATGTCACCCCATCTAGCAATTCTAGGAGGTTTGCATTATAAAACTGTCATATTGAAATAAAAACCATAAATAAAATAAAAGTATATCAATATGAAACAAACCAAACTCCCCATCAAAACAATTAAAATAATCATATTGCTGGAAGACAGCAACAAATGGCAAAGGCAAAGAAGCTGAAGAAACTGGACCATCAGCTAGCTGCTACAAGAACATTACACAGACTAACTACAAACAATGGCATGACAAAGTATCAAAGTACATAGGAATATAGCAAAACCAATAGCATTTGGGACTTTAGAATTCAAATAGATAAGCACCTACTTCATAACACCCCAGGCATAACAATAGTCAATATGAAAGACAAAAAGTTTTGAATAGTGAACATAGCAGAACCTGGAGACAGAGAAGAGAAAGAACTGGGGAAAACCACAAAATTCAAAGACTTGCAAATAGAAATAGAATGACTGTGGCAAAAGGAAGCAAAAGTAGGGCCAATAATAATAGGCGCCTTGGGCCCAATTCCAAAACAAGTGGAGTACCACTTGAACCCCATTGGCATTGACAAATTCACCATTAGTCAGTTGTAAAAGACATCTTTATTTGGAACAATTTACTTCCTGCAACAGTATCTTTAACACCATCAAGCAATCTGCCTATTCCATGTCAATAGGGGGAAATAAAAATATCACACTCAGTCCAAACATCTGGTTTATTGTGTGGAAAACCATCATTTATTACATTTATATACCACTAGACTTCCAGTGACTCATCATAGCACATGATCATTAGAAAGTGGAATTTGGATTTTGTCTTGTAAAAATTATCACCTTTAAATTGTCCAGTTCACACCTGAAAGTCTGATAACTAAGAATGTGGTTTCCTAGACAACATTTATGAAATGTTAACTTTCCCGAAGATCTAAACCTACACTAGAGACATTGTTATCTTTGTCCCTGCTGGGTTATTTGTATACTGGAGTAGCTTGTTTGGAAACATGCCTACACTCCTTAAAATGATATTGCCAGATTGCTACCGAAGCATATTTTTCTCCTTCTGTTTATACAATTTCATTTCTAAACTATTTAAAATGAAGAACGTGAGGCTATATAGTATTCAAAATCCCCTTCCAGATTATGGTTTTGTTTTTACTTTGTTGTGTTTAAAATGCCTATTTATTATGAGAACGTTAGGAATAGACCTAAGAAAAGCTCAGCTCCAGTCTTAGAGCTATAATACTAACACATTAAATCCCCTTTCTGTTAAATCCTCAATTTACAACCCCAACAGAAACACAAAGTCCTCTACTTACAACCAGCCAGGTAGGCTGATGCTGCAGCCGGATTGGCTAAGCACAAGAGGTCTTTTGAGCAGGAAGTGTGTTTGTTTGTTTGTTTGTTGATTGATTGATTGATTGATTGATTGATTGATTGATTGATTGATTGATTGATTGTTAGAGTTGAAAGGGACCATGAAGGCCATCGAGTTCAACCCCCTGCCCAAGCAGGAACCCTATAATACACCAGTCAAGTGGCAGTTCAATCTTCTCTTAAAAAGTTAAAGCACTGTGATTGGTTGGCTGTCTGACAGCCACACTATAAAAGGAGCTTTCAAAAGTCTGTTCACTATTCTATTTAAGATGAGCTGGAATAGTGCTGAAAATACCAGAATAAAAGTTCCCTGTTTAAAAAGTCAAGCCTCTGCTAAGTTCTGTCAGTGCAAAGACTCACCTATCTGAAACTTTCCTTGAAAGCAATTGTAACAGCTGGATTGACCCTTGCAAATTATATAATTTAGGACTATATGCCAAAACTTACTAGGATTACTATAATTCATTGTTAAAAAAAGCAAAATGAAATATGGATTCTCTTATGGAGTACTCATCAAAATACATTTTCATAAATCTAAAGATAACTCGTTTAAATAGAATAGGTTAAATGTGTAGTCTCCAGCTATAACACTGTGACACTTACTGTGTTGATAAAATTTGGGGAGGTGTAGACAACAAAACCTGTTTTTCAGCTGTTCTGTTGTGAAGTAAAAAGTTTATTGGCCACTCAGTGCTGTCATATTTGTTCTTACAGATAAAAATCTAATTTGCTTTTTTTTTCATTTTGGCTGAATTTAGGATCTTGTGGTTGGGATAAAGGTAATAAACCAAGCAATGTTTGAAAATTATTTAATATTTTCCTTTGTTTCTAAAATGTAGTAACTATTGATTCTAGTTTAGATAATGGAGAATAGTATGGCTAATCAAAAGCTTTCTGGGTTAATCACTTGTGCTGCAGAAGGACTAATTCCTACTCAATTTATTAAATTGTGAGGTATGATTACAGATTGAGATATCTAATTTTTATCACCATTACCAAATTTTATTTAAAATTAGCAGTAGATAGGATATGCTTTCTTCTTTGCTTCATTTCTAAAACTGTGTCAAAAGCCATCACTAAAGGCAGTTCTGTCACAATTTATTAGGGCAATCTTTGATAAGTTCATGAAATGTTCAAAGTGTAAAAAAAGGTTGTACCCCATGATTATCTTAATGTCTTCAGAATTGCGTTTGGAATAAATTATCTGTCTTTTCTCTGCAAAAACTTTGAAAATGATTGTCTCACTAGAACAATAAAATACATTTCTACAGTTCTATAATTGCTACTGATACTAACTCAAGGGAACTGTTCTTTTTCAAAAAAAATGGTAGCATGGAGTTTTCTTTGAAATCAGACAAAATAGCTATTAAGTCAGTGTATAATTGTTTAGAATGAGCCAATTATTTACACATTTAGTAGAGCTATAATAAATAATTTCTCAGTTAGAAAATCTACTACAGTTAAAAGTACAACATGTGAATAAACTCAAATTCTGTTAACTTATTTACAAGTTACTCCTAAAAAAGAATGCTAACAAAGTTCATAGCTACATATACTAGAAATGTTTAGAAGAGATTCATTGTAATGCTGGAAAAAATCACTAATTACAGAGTTCATATTGTGCATTAAATAAGATATGTTTGATTTTAATTTAATGAAGGAATTCTCAAACTGTGTATTGTGATTTTAATTTAATGAAGGAATTCTCAAACTGTGATTCCTAGCACATTACAAATAATTTAGATGGGACAGTTCACTATTTTTTTAAACCTACTGAAGCTTGCATACGGAAAATGAGTGGCAAAACCCATCATGCATTTCATAGCACTCGTGCTTTGACAAAGCCAAGTGACTTGCATACCAACATGAAAACACTTAAAGTTCACTTCCACTTTGTGTGGGCAAGTCCCCAGGGAGACTATCAAGTCATGCTTGGTTTTTATGAGAATTCTTTAAAAAAAAATCAGTGAAACTGAAAATTGGCCAACCTTTGCCTTGTAAGGCAGAGAATTATCCTCTAGGCTACAGTATCCAATCCCTTCAGCTCTGTACCAGGGAAGGGTTACATTTTGTGTCGAATCACCCTGGTATATTGAAGGAACATCACAGCTCCTTTTTTGCCTCTCGGCCCAACCCAGGGCCATTTCCAAGGCAGTTAATTTTATTGATAGCCGACAATTCTATCTGTATGTGTCACATGTTTAAGCTGAATTTGAAAATTAAGGGAGACTAGGATAGATCTATTTCGGCCTTATTTTGGCCTCATCAGCTAGCCATACCCACTGGGACTTGAACCTGCAACCTTTGCCTTGTAAGGCAGAGAATTATCCTCTAGGCTACAGTATCCAATCCCTTCAGCTCTGTACCAGGGAAGGGTTACATTTTGTGTCGAATCACCCTGGTATATTGAAGGAACATCACAGCTCCTTTTTTGCCTCTCGGCCCAACCCAGGGCCATTTCCAAGGCAGTTAATTTTATTGATAGCCGACAATTCTATCTGTATGTGTCACATGTTTAAGCTGAATTTGAAAATTAAGGGAGACTAGGATAGATCTATTTCGGCCTTATTTTGGCCTCATCAGCTAGCCATACCCACTGGGACTTGAACCTGCAACCTTTGCCTTGTAAGGCAGAGAATTATCCTCTAGGCTACAGTATCCAATCCCTTCAGCTCTGTACCAGGGAAGGGTTACATTTTGTGTCGAATCACCCTGGTATATTGAAGGAACATCACAGCTCCTTTTTTGCCTCTCGGCCCAACCCAGGGCCATTTCCAAGGCAGTTAATTTTATTGATAGCCGACAATTCTATCTGTATGTGTCACATGTTTAAGCTGAATTTGAAAATTAAGGGAGACTAGGATAGATCTATTTCGGCCTTATTTTGGCCTCATCAGCTAGCCATACCCACTGGGACTTGAACCTGCAACCTTTGCCTTGTAAGGCAGAGAATTATCCTCTAGGCTACAGTATCCAATCCCTTCAGCTCTGTACCAGGGAAGGGTTACATTTTGCTGATGAGGCCAAAATAAGGCCGAAATAGATCTATCCTAGTCTCCCTTAATTTTCAAATTTAGCTTAAACATGTGACATATATATATATATATATATATATATATATATATATATATATATATATATATATATATATATAAAAATAAGAAAGCACCTTTTAATGTAAGAATACTTATTCTTAATTCTCTTGAAACCTCATATTTCATTAACAAGTAATTCCCAAATCCATGATCAGTTATTTTAAATACAGTATTTTCCAGGCAGACTGCCATTTGTTTATTGTATATAGCAAAGCTTATTTCTTGGTATTCTCTTTTTAACCAGAGCAAGAGAGAGGAAGTTTCATTTTTTTGTAGCCATAACCATGTTTTGAATGATCAGTCAAATAAGTTGCCATTAGCTACAGTCTTGGAACAAAAATCTTCCTACTGATCACTCTCCCAAAGTGGGTGAAAGCAGAAGTTTGTGTTTAGCCTATGGACTATTAGTTTTGAAATACACATTGGCAACTCTTTCCATAATCAATGAGTCATTGTTTATCAATATCAGGTGGAAATGCTACATTTTCATGAACTACTACATTCCCATGAACTACTACAGTGCATCCTATAGATTTGTGGGGTTCTACAGAGGTTACTGTTGTCAACTCTCTTATTTAGCATCTACACGAGACTGTTGGGTGAGCTCATCCGCCACCATAGGTTGGGGGTATCATCAATGTACTAATGATACCCAATTGTACACATTTGTCCCTGGCAAATTAACCATTGCTGTGGCTGTCTTATTCTGGTTCCTGGAGGCTGTGAGGGTTAGGATGGGGAGCAACAAGGTTCAAATGAGCCCTGGTAAGATTATGTGATGCTGGGTTTTGAAATACTCCAATTTTGGGATTATTTGGTGCTGGAAGGGCTTACATACAAAATATTCATTTTGAAATCTGCAGTTCAATTGTGGCTTGGTTATATCTCAATCACTGTTAAATTTCCATTGATCTTCACATTTGGGCTTAGTTTGCAGAAGTACAAGATCAGTCATTGGCATTACCGATTTAAAAAAAACAATAACAGGTGATTCATAGAAACATAGAAACATAGAAGACTGACGGCAGAAAAAGACCCCATGGTCCATCTAGTCTGCCCTTTTACTATTTCCTGTATTTTATCTTACAATGGATATATGTTTATCCCAGGCATGTTTAAATTCGGTTACTGTGGATTTACCAACCACGTCTGCTGGAAGTTTGTTCCAAGGATCTACTACTCTTTCAGTAAAATAATACTTTCTCATGTTGCCTTTGATCTTTCCCCCAACTAACTTCAGATTGTGTCCCCTTGTTCTTGTGTTCACTTTCCTGTTAAAAACACTTCCCTCCTGATTCATGTCCTTGTTCCAAGATATTTTGGGTCAATATAATCCTATATAACTAGATTGTACTATCTCTATGTACCCCTTTCACTACAGCAGCCAACACATCATCCCAGGGAGCTGTAAGCTCTATTGAATCAGTTTGTGTGTGTGTGTAAACTCATGATGTTCAATCAACAATAACATCCTGTAACTTTTGAGATTGTCGAAGCCCTCCTTTGTGTGTCTAGACATGTTGTTTCCTTGAATAAGCTTTATACCACCACTATCTTGATCCCCAGGCCTTTTCTATTTTATGAAACTCTGTATGTATCTGTTGCCTAGATTTATTAGCTTTTACCTACGCTGATTTATTAGCTTTTACCTACGCTGCACACCAAGTCCTCTGGAACTTGCGCAAAGACTTATGCGTGCAGAACTTTGCCATCCATGCAATCAAAAAGGAAAAGGAAGTGTGTATTAGGAAAGCACTATAGAGTTGCAACATACTTTCCCTTCATAGAAGACACCAGTGTGCTCACCACGTGCAAGGAACAGAGCCAAAGCTCTCCATATGCACAGATACATGCAGATATAGACAGTCTTTGGTTAACTACCATGACTGGGACTGGCAATTCCTTCATTAAAAAAGAAAAAGAGTCACTAAGTAAAACCACACCTGGGCTTCAGCCTTTCTTTGCTTTACGGACCTGTGAAGGTGATAAAGTGGCGGTGAAGTTCATTACCATCGTAACTCTGAATAGTCACCAAACAAGGCAGTCGTGAAAAATAAACTGTCTGCCAAGGCTCTTGACTCCTGGGCATTTTGGCCTTTTATGTGGGCCTAAATGTAGCAGGTTCTTTATCACTAGCAAATAAGAGAAGGGATTTGTTTTTTTTGGACAAGGAAAGTTCTTATTTCCTTCTGTAGAGATCCTTATTATTATCTTGTGTCACTTTATTTCTATTAGCTTTCCACCCCATGATGATGTTCCAATTACTCTTTCCCACCAGCTTTGCTGCTGAGGTCTTGGATTCCCTTCACTGCGATATTTCAAGCATGGTTGATTACTTTTCCACCCTCCGTTGACTTTCACATTTTCAGTACTGGAGTAACTGTACCTCAGCGGCGTTGCCTGTTTTCAAGGCCACAGTTGTAGGGGAAACTGGCCTATAAAAGGATTAACATTAAACATTCATCCTGGCAGTGGCCCTAGCTGCAGGTTTAAAGCTGTCTTCTGTACCCTTGCGCCCCAGGACGAATAGAAGAAACCACTTTCCATTCTGTTAGAATTGTGTTATACAATGAAGCTGCCACTCTTTACTTAGTTGCGAAAACTAAACCATCTGTTTGGACTGTACAGACATAAGATACATTTATTAAAATACAAGTTGTTGTTGTTGTTTTTAAAAAAACTCTGTAACTTCATGGATGAATCTCTTTAATTTTCTTGGCAAGATTTTTCTTTTTCTTTTTGTTTATTTTCAACTTTAGCTCAAGCCCTACAATTCCTTGGAGGTCTCCTATACAACTCTCTAAATGTCAACTATCACACCTGAGCTCTGGAGGCCTTCTGAGGTTTCCCCTGCCCCAGTCCTATTATTATGCAGTGCTGTTGCTGGTGCCACTTTGTTAGCAATTTGCCCTTTGTGCCTTTTCTAAATAGAAGCAAACAAAAGGGGAAAGAAAACTTTTTCTTTTCCAAAATTCATCAGCTTTTATTGAAGAGAAGATTTATATTCTTGTTATATAAGACTTTGTTCTCTGTTAATTAATTAATTTCACTTAATCAGCAATTAGTGAAGTTAATTAGTGGGTAAAATGCCATATAAACATCAAATGCCACCTCTTAGAAAATCAGAGTTTCTATTAAAAAGTAATGATCATGTTCTTCAATTACTAGCATCAATCTAATTATCTTAGCCAAGGAAAAAGGATCCAGGCATAGGTGAGTTGTTTATGAATGAGAAGGGATATACACCAATGCCCAAGTGGTTTCAAATATATTTACACTCCAAAGTTATTATTATGCAAATTATTTTGCATGAGGTTACTTCAGAGTAAAACAGAATCCATCAGCATTGCATTTAATTCTGGAAAACCTCCCTGGAAGTGCAAAATCAACCACATAGCTTTCTTTGAAGGTCATTTTTCCTGCTGCACGTACTTTATCACCTTTTATAGTTTCTTTTATACTTTGAGCAGGGTTTACAACCACAATAATGTCATTCAAATAATTATGGTGTAATTGACCATTGAGCTGAGCATCCTTGGCTTTTACTAGGGTTTGTTTAATACCTCAGGATGGTCAATTACCTCTTAATCCTGACTTTGTTGGGAATTATTGTTTTAATTATTGCACTCTAAATACATCATTGTCCCAGTGCTGTAAAGCTTCACAAGGGAATGATTACACTTTGCAGAGGTTTTGAGTTCTCAGCCTTATTGCATGGAAGACTCCCTGCCTGTCTTTAGTCATTATTTCTAGTACTAATTTCATTGCCTTACTTTTTCTCCTATGCCCACCTGAGGTCAGCTGCCTGATGCTTTATCAAATGGCTGAGCAGCATGGCTTGGCAAAAGCCACTTGCTTAGTTTGTTCTTTATTCAGCTGTATTGCTTTCCTCCCTCATTGCCCTTGGAGCCATGCATGTTAATGTAAGTAATCTTCAGCAGACATTGGGGGTTGAAGGGTAAGAATAATTTTTGGCTTGTTCAAGTGATCTGAAGGACTAATTATTACAAGCAGACAGGACATCAATGCTTGCCCTCATGCTGATGAGATATTTATGACTTTCTAAGAGAGGTTCTATCACCTTGTTAATGATCAGGAAAAATGAGCACAGTCATAATGGGACTTGTTACCATCAATGTGCTGATATCCAAAACTATGTTAACAGACAGTGTACCAACTCCATTCATAGATCTGGTTAGTACCATGCTGTAGATCACATTTACATCCACTCTAATTGGTGGTATTACACTCTTGCTACGCTGGGTCAGTGTGAAAATTTCTAATTGAAGTAATTCCTCTTATCTAGCAAGAGACTGAATTGGCTATAGAGGTATTATGTGGATGGAAATGTCATTTATTTATTTATTTATTCATTCATTCATTCATTCATTCATGCATGCATGCATGCATGCATTTGTTGATTTGATTTGATCTGATCTGATTTGATTTGATTTGATTTGTATGCCGCCCCTCTCCGTAGACTCGGGGCGGCTTACTTATTTACTAATTTACTATTTAAACTTCTGTGCTGCTAGGCGGCTTACAGTTGTAAGTCATTAAATAGTCCTGACATAGTTATTGCAACTGTGATGCTAAAGGAAAGACACTAGAGAATGCTTAGTCTTTTCAAACTAGATAGAAAAAAATATCCTTTAACTGTAGCTATTGGTATCTGTAGTATTAGCTAAATAACCCACTGTAATTTCACGTATCCTTTTAAAAATATACATGTCTTTATCTTTGATTAAGATTTCCGGGTAATGAGCATGGAACATTCATATAAGAAATTAAATCTCTATAAAGGATAAAGGAAGTTATTTGACTGTTAGATTGACCCAAGACCAATTGTTTTGTCCGATTGCCTTTGCCAGACCTAATTGCAAAAGTCCTATTGCCTTTGGTAGACTTAATTGCAAGTTTGATATGAAAACAAAATTAGGAAGAGTATATGGCTACTTCTTACAGGAAAGGTGAAATATAAAAATAGGGAGGAAATAGGATTTGTATTCAAACCACAAGTCTGCTAACAGCATACTACATGATCTTTGCTAATTCAATTCTTTTAGTAATTAATTTGTTTCCCACCAGCAGCATATAGAAAGCATTTTAAAATAGCAATAAAATGATATTTCTGTGTTTTGAAACAACAGAAAACTGTTCTTGTCATGGCAGTGCATTTAATTAATCATATTGCAATAATTAAAGGAAAGTGGAAACTTCTCAGAGTGTTTAAGCTCAGCCTATGAAATTTTTTAAAAAATGTTGTAGGTGGAAGCAAGTAATACTGGATGCCAGTCCTACTATAGTCTCAATGATCAAAATCTAATTAATTTTAAAAATTATTTTTAAATTGGAAAATACATGTATTTACAGAAATTCCAGCCCACTATAAAAAAATCAGTATTTTTTCAAAATAGTTCACCATAATATGTTTGTGCTATTTTACTACAATTTCATGTATTTGGAACATGATGTCTATTTCTTTGTCAATATTTGAGTTTCTACTCACATGATATTTAGAAAATGAGAATTTGCTATTTCAGATCCATTCTGTTGAATCAACCAGAGCTGAAAACAGGCAGTATCATATTACCGGTAAATTATAATTTTGGAAAAAAATGTTATTCCCATTTTTCCCCCAGAATTGGAATATTGGAAGTGACAAGCAGATGACTAAAGTGACTCAGTAGATTAAATAATAGGAAATGAATTAGCCGTCCTGTTGTTCAATCTACATCCAGGCTTACATTTTAATATTTTTGTATTTTTTACAACTGAAGCTTCCACTGTTGCTTTTAATCCAGGAGCAATTTCTGATACCTTGCTTTCAAAATAAGGCAATGTTTTTCTATTTCAATCATTTTACCTATTTAATATAAAGGCCGAATGCTTATTTATATAAAGAAGTGGTAGGTATATTTTCCATGAATCATTTTTATGGTGGGACAACTTGCAGAAATTTGAACATTTGATGGTCCGAAAAGGTGATCACATGACTAGCCATCATGAATATGTGTCACTTGCCAAGCATCCAAATTTTGATCATTTGACTATGGGGATGCTGCCATGGTCATAAGTGTGAAAAATGGTTGTAAATCACTTTTTCAGTGCCACTGTAACTTTGAACGGTCACTAAATGAGCTGTTGTAAGTCAAGGACTACCTTTATATACTTTACTTTATACTGTCGATCCATATGGTTCTCTTGATAAAATATAGGAGTGGTTTAGCATTGCTTTGTCCTGCATAGAACTTCATACCCACTGCATAGAGAAATAAAGTGGCTGTCACACAGAATCAAAACCATTTGTACAGATTGCAGCATAAGTGATTTATTGAAGCCTATATGCAAGTATAGGCTCAACTAACCATCAGCGCTAAACTGGTGCTAGATAAAGGTCAAGGGAATTCAAGGGGGCTGGACTTGGATCTTTTCTGGCAGTGCAAGGACTCTAAACTTGGAAACTTTAAACTTGGCTGACTGATGAATTCTAGGAGTTTGTCCACATGTCTTAAAGTTGCCAAATTTGGAGACCCCTGCTCTAAACTGATGTATTTTCCTCGACCTTCCCTTAAGAACATAAGAACATAAGAAGAGCCATGCTGAATCAGGCCAAAGCCCATCAAGCCCAGCATTTTGTGTCACACAGTGGCCCACCAATTGTCCTTGGGGATCTTGAGCAGAAAGAGAAGGCAAGACCCTCCCTTTCCCTTGACCCCTAACAAATGGTACTCAAGGGAATCCTGCCTGCATCAATCAACATAGAGGCGGCACATGGACATCCATTTCAATAAGCACCAATACACTTGGAATCCATGAATCTGTCTAATCCTGTCTTGAAGGTATCCAGGCTAATAGCTGTAACAACCTCCTCTGGAAGTGAATTCCATAAACCAACAACCCTCTGGGTG
This sequence comes from Erythrolamprus reginae, assembly GCF_031021105.1. Taxonomy (NCBI): domain Eukaryota; kingdom Metazoa; phylum Chordata; class Lepidosauria; order Squamata; family Dipsadidae; genus Erythrolamprus; species Erythrolamprus reginae. The sequence goes on from NC_091951.1 coordinate 277,543,785, forward strand.
AAGAAACATTTCCCTTCATTTGTCCTCACTTTCTTACCTATGAGCTTTAGGGAATTCCCTCTTGTCTTAGTATTGTGTGATAGAGAAAATACTTTTTCTCTATCCACCTTTTCTATCTCATGCATGATTTTATACACTTTGATCAAGTCACTCCTTAAACACCGTCTTTCAGGGTTGAAGAGACCAAGGCGTTACAACCTGGTATCATAAGGGAGGCGCTCCATTTCCTTTATCATTCTTATTGCCCTTTTTTGCACCTTTTCCAGTTCCATTATATCCTTCTTGAGGTGCGATGACCAGAACTGTACACAGTACTCCAAGTGTGGTCTCACCATCGATTTGTACAGAGGCAATACAACACTTACTGACTTATTTTCGATTCCCTTCCTAATCATGCCAAGCATGGAATTTGCTTTTTTTTTACTGCTGCTGCGCACTGGGTTGACATCTTCATTAAGCTGTCCACCAAAACCCCAAGATCCCTTTCTCCTCCCCCCCCCCCCCCGCAAATGGTAATGATGTGATTCAGCAGTGGGTTGCTCCCGGTTCGGCCCGTTTTGCTGAAAACAGTAGTGGTGACAGGTTCCACCTACCCACCCAGGACGCTTCTGTGCATGCGCAGAAGTGCAAGCACACAGATGAGTGAACCGGTAGCAATGGCATTTACAACCCACTACTGATATAACTGCCATACTATTTCTGTCAAAATTCAAATGCATGCAATCTTCTCTTAGACACTCCCAGCCTGGCTTCCTGAACTCATCAGAAAGCTAATATGCTCATTTTAAAATGATTTTCTCTTTCTCAGAACTGCCTCTCTCTGCTTATTATACTCTGATATCAAGGTCAGGCTTCAGGTACCATAACAAGAGCACTCTTTGCAAATACATATTTGTCTACACATGTTCCAAATTGTTAAGCTACTGAGAAGCATAGATAGGCACAGTGCGCAGCTCATCCTTTAAACAGCTAATCATAATTAGCTACTTTATCACACTAGTAGGGTGTTCTAAATTATAATTTTATTAAGCACCACAATCAGAGATTGCAAGCTAACTAGATTGAGAAAAATATATGTACGTTATTTCAAATTTATGAAAATAAATACTTGGGTTGAAATCCGAGTGGTAGTTTACTCTTGGCTCTTAAACCATCATTCTAATTGTCATTCAGTAATTAGTTTTCTCCTTTATTGCAGCCAATTACAAAGGGAAAGAGAGAGATGAGTCATAGTGAATTGAATTCAAATTATAATCTGTCTTCTTTCCATTTGTACAATGAATATAAATGGAGAAAGGGTATTTTTAAGACATGCATAAGACAATTTGCATAAAGATGTGTAAAAAAAGCTACAGATTTTAATAGCACTGGGATAGAGGGAACTGGCCCTGCTTCTAAATGTTTCTTCTTACAGATAAAGGAAGCTTAAAACATATTTCTAGTGATCCCTTCTTTAATCAAAGTCTCTCAATATAATATTAAGAGATAACAAGCATGGGGGAAATAAAGCTATTATCTAGGAATGGAAATGAAATGTACATAAATCATACTTATTAAGAGGTATGCCAGAATTGTATATTTCTGATGCAATTTTTATGTTCCAATATATGTTTTTATTTACCTACATTACTGGTGCAGCATAGGACCAGACCACTTGGAAATCACTTCTGTCAACTAATGCTAAAACATGAATCATATGATATATATGTATTCAGATTCACACTTTCTGTATGCATCTCATGCTTCTTTGTACAAAACAATACATTTTTAGTGTTTCATTTTTGATATCTTTGTGGCAAAGTTTCAACAGGCACGATATTCTGGGAGGAAATATAATCCTCCCAGGCATTATATCCCTTTTGAAGGAAATATAATCAAGGACTTGGAACAAAAAGTTGCAAAAAATATTGACTGCATCATTTTCCTCCACCAATCAATGTTAGCTATGTCCTTACTTTTTAATTATTCAGAAAAGTTCACTAATAATTATAAAGTTAATTTTGGCTGAGTTCTCTGTTTTATAAACTGCAGAGTGCAGAATAATGCAATTAAGTTAGAAGAAGGAACAGTTTTACCATGAAACCAATTTGTTTAGAAAGGAGCAGTACACTCCTTCACTAGAAGGTCATGGGAAATGTAGATCAGAGGTCTTCAAACCTGGCAATTTTAAGCCTTGTGGACTTCAACTCCCAGAATTCTCTAGCCAACATAGCTGGGAGTTGAAGTCCACAAGTCTTAAAGTTTCCCAGTTTGAACGCCTCTGAGGTAGATAGTCACCTCTCAGGGATGCTTTAATTTTGATTCCATTCCACTGAGTGAAGGATCTGAAATGGGGTTTTGCAACCCAGTGGAATCTCTGATTATTTGTTTTGCAGGAATCCAAGTCATACTAGAAGTGATGCTTTTTTAAAAATAAATAAAAGTTCTAATTCTTTTTTTCATACCTGCCCTGTATATTGCAGAAAATTTCTAATGGTATTATTTACTAACGTTATTATTTACTAAAATTTACTATAGCATTATTATGATATAGTTTGGAAAGTGGCTACTTGAAAAGTAACTAGCATAGGGTTTTTTCCATTGATATCAGAAAACTACAGTGTCTATTAGGAATTGTATCCTCCGGGGAAAACATTCTTACTAGTTTGTTGCAAAGATAACCTGGAAATGTTTCCTTTCAGAGGTCTGTTCAAAAGAAATGGTTCCACTTTGCAATGTTGTGTTACAGGTCTACTTTTCAAGTAATGTAAATGCATGCCAGCCTGTTCCTTTTAATACAAGTCAGGTGGCTCTCTTTGTAATTTCAACCTGAGCATTTTGGTTTCTGCTGTGTTAATCCAGGAGCAGCTCGTGGAGAGATCATATATGTCTGCTTATTTTAGAAAGGCGTGGATGACTGTTCATGCTGGCATAGCTTTTGTTCTCTCATCGGGATGTGATATAAGCAAAACTGGAAGGCTGTGTCATCAGACATCTTTCCTTCTCTTCCCTCTCATTTTAGAGCTCATCTGTATCTCCATCAGCAAGTTTTAGAACCTCTGAGAAGCACAGAAACTCAACAGATTACTCTTCTGAAAGTAAAAAACAGAAGACAGAAGAAAAAGAGATAGCAACTCGTTATGTGAGTGAAACCATATGTGGTATATTTTCCCCTGTTATTTGTTATTTTATACTGCCAACAAGGATGCACCAATTTCATCCCAAAGAGGCAGTTCTGTACAGTCTCAAAGGGATCCTTCTTTTGTCTCCAAAAACAAAAGAAAAAGAAAATCTAACAAGCTTGGCTTTCCTCCTCAGGAAACAGCACCATCTCCCAGTATTCTCTTTGACAAATATGCAAACTTTCCTAAAGTTCTTGCATTTCTTTTATATGCCTTAAATTTATATTCTACCATTCTGTTTAAGCGAGGAGTTAATTTTTTAAAAAAGAACAAAAACCTGATATTGAAAGTAACCCATAATTAACAGACTAAAATAAATGTGTATTTATGCATTTCTCAAGAAAATTGTTCTATAACCTAGGAGTGATGAAGTAGGAAGTCCTCTCCCACACACCAGATAGACAAGCTTTTTTTCTATCCAGAACCGAAGGGTCTTTCTACAGATACCAACATTCAGAAATGTTTGCCGTGGGAAAGGTGATCTCTTAGGAAATTTAAAGTGTTTAGCCAATACCACCACCTTTACATTTGCTAAACAACTAAATCTTTTGTTATAATTTAAGCACTGACTGATTCCTGTTCTTTACTCAGTTATCTGTTCAGATGCTGCATTTGCAACATCCAGTTGCAATTTCCAGAAACATAACATGCTAAATTAGAAAGGGAGGATACTCATTGCCACCTTATTTATTTATTTAATTGGATTTGTATGCCACCCCTCTCCGCGGACTCGGGGCGGCTCACAGCATATATAAAAACAGAACAATAATATGAATCCAATTAATGCTACATTAAACAACAACCATTTAAATTCAATTGAAAAAGAAAAACCTATCAACCAATCATTCAACAATCATACTTAAACATTCATTGGTCAGGGGGAAGATCTAAAAGTCCCAAGCCTGGTGGCAGAGATGAGTTTTTAAGCTTAAAATTCCTGACGAGCAATCTGATGAGATTGGCATTCCCAAATTCCTTTTTTATAAGATCATCCAAATTTTGATTCATTCTCTAGTCCCGTGATTGTGAACCTATGGCAGGCATGCCAAAGGTGGCACGCAGAGCCCTTGCCAGCTGCTTTTCTGGTTTCTGGTGGGCATGCTGGTCTTCGTAAGCTGTGGAACACTAGCAAATGGTCTGAAAACGGCCTGAAAAACAGTCTGAAAATTGCCCAGAATATGGCCAAAAAACCAGTCATAGGCACGCCAGCCAGCTGATCTTTGGGTTTCTGGCCCTCGGGCGCACATACCTGCATGGATCGGCATGCACATTCTGGTTTGGGCACACAGTGCTGAAAAGGTTCAGCATCATTGCTGTAGTCTGTATTACTCCAGAAGCAATCATCTACTAACCTCATTTTTTAAAATATAGCTGTGGCCTGTTGTATTACAGCCCAGTTTTAAAAAGTCCTAACTGATGTTTATTTATTTATTTTTCAACAGACTCAGGGCAACATACAACAGTAAAATGAATACAAAGATTAAAAACACCCCTAAGTACATATAATAAAAACAAATACAAAATTTAAAACCCAATACAAAGCAAACATACGACCATCACGCATTCATACTACTGGCCAGAGCAGAATGTATCGCTCAACGGCCTCCTGCCAGCACAAGCGTATTTTCCAAACCATGCAAAGCTGTGTTACCCATTTTGCATTGCATTTCTAGAGATTTTGATATTTAAATGAAAAGTATAGCTTTGATAACCAAGTGTTTTGGGTGCTTAACTGTTTTCTTCTTCAATGCAGGATAGTGATGGTGAAAAAAGTGATGATAACTTGGTGGTTGATGTATCCAATGAGGTATGTGCAATTTTGCTTTGGCAAGCATAATTTATTGTATGTATTTCTCAGGTAACATTGAGGATGCTTAGAAAATGGGGCTGTGCTACACTGCAGGTGGCTGACCCACTAATAGCAGATCCTCCTGCACACCTTGTTCCCTCCCACCCCATCTTTTTACCTTCACTTTAACTTTTATTTACTGAAGATTGAACTGCCACTTGACTTGTGTACTATAGGGTTCCTGCTTGGGCAGGGGGTTGAACTCGATGGCCTTCATGGTCCCTTTCAACTCTAACAATAAATAGATAGATTAGATTAGATTAGATTAGATTAGATTAGATTAGATTAGATTAGATTAGATAGATAGATAGATAGATAGATAGATAGATAGATAGATAGATAGATAGATAGATAGATTTATATGGTTTACTGGTTTTAACTTTGTACGTCACCCAGACTCACCTTGTGCTGAGATGGGTGGTGAATCAATTTGCTGCAGTAAAGAGGTATCATTTTATTAGCCCATATCTTGAGATGGAAGTATGATTTCTTTGTGAATAATTATTTATGCAGGCAGGGGAATATAGTATGCCATTCATGAACTTCACTATGGGATGCAATCACAAAGGAACCATATGTTATTCACTGGAACAAGTAGGAGACCTTGATAATCATTACGCTTCTTTTTTAAGGATCCGTCATCTCCACGAGGAAGCCCAGCACATTCTCCAAGGGAGAACGGCTTGGACAAGGCTCGCCTACTCAAGAAAGATGCACCAATTAGCCCAGCCTCAATAGCATCTTCAAGCAGCACTCCTTCTTCCAAATCCAAAGAACTTAGCCTTGTAAGTGCCTGTACAATTCACATTCATCTTCATAACTGTGTGTGCACCATTGGGTATCTAACTTGAGGTGGAAGATAATGAGATGTGTCCCAGTAGTACATCAGAATATAACACTAAGTTCAATATATTTCTACCCAAAAAATATATATTTTGCACCTCAGGATCTTTTGGAGTGATAGAAAGTATTTATTCAGCTAGCCAGGTCTGAAAATATTGTAACTATCTTTTATTGTATTTTTTCCTGTCAGAAAGCTTGCTATTCTGTGAATAAATAAGAGTACACAGGGGTTCTTTGAACCCTATTTTATTTTATTTTGGTATGACAATTTACAGTAATTTTAGCTTCCTGCTTGGTTGTGATTTGGTTCTTGGCTTTATTTGTGTTACTTGGCTATATTCAGCTATAGTTATATTCTGCCTAAGAAATCATATGTCATTTACAATAGCCTTTCTTTTCTTGCACAAGTCACAATTCAGAGAAAGGCTGCTTGCAAACCGAGAACAGTACTGACTTCCTTTGATTGATATTCTCTGTGTGTATATGAACTTGTATGAGAGAGACTAGTTGTTTTTCTATCTCAATCTGCCACAATTTCCTCACAACTAGTCTCTTCACTTGAGATTTTCACATGAATATTTAAGACTGAGGTGTTCAATTTAATATTTTCCTTGAATAATGAGTTAATAATAGAGGAAAGCTGGTTTGGTGTAGAAGTTAAGATACCAAGTTAGAAATTGAAAGAATGTAAGACACTGTGCCCTCTAAGGTGTGCGGCCGCGCGGCTGCGTACCCCAAAACAATTTCCCGTGCAGCCTTTTCTAAGGTCGTGCAATGGGAGGCACTGGCCATCCCCACCTGCCACGGATGTGTCGGTGTCGGTGCCGAGCCTCCCTGCCCCCCGCCCCAGGTGCCTCCAGCTCCCTCACACCCCTGCCCGCCCAATCCGCTTTCTCCTCCTCCACCTCCTGGGGCTTCTCTTCTTCCTCGTTCGGCCGCCAGCAAAGGGGCTGCAAGAGGGGCGGGGCAGGTGTTCCCGAAGCACTCCCAGGCTATGAGAGGGTTTTCTCCGAGCGCTCCTGGAGCACCCGCCTCGCCCCTCTCGAGTCGTAGCCGCTTCACTCAGAGCGCTTTCCCCAAGCAGTTCCGATACTTCTTAAAATAAGAAAAACCTTCCACGGCCTCCAGAGAAGAAAGGAAGAGAGAGCAAGAGAGAGCAAGAGAGAGAGAGAGAGCAACAGACAGAGTGAGGTAGAAAGAAAGCGAGAGGGAGAGAGAAAGAAAGAAAAAGAAAGAGAGAGCAAGAGAGAGAAAAAGAGAGATAGCAAGAGAGAGAGAGCAACAGACAGAGCCAGATAGAAAGAAAGAGGGAGAAAGTGAGAAAAAGAGAGAGAGAGCAAGAGGAGAGAGAGAGAGAGAGAAGGAGAAAGAGAGAGAAGAGAGGAAGGGAGAGTGAAAGAGAAAGAGAGAGATGGTTTTGTTTTATTATTAATTTCTTTTAATAAAAAAGAAGGGAATTTATTTATACATACATACATACATACATACATACATATATACATACATACATACATACTTCTATGCCCCTCAGACACTATACTTTTCTACCCACACCGAAAAAAAAGTAGAGGGAACATTGATGTAAGATCTAATCCTGCACTAAGCACAAAGCCAGTTTGGGTGACTGTGGGCCAGCCACTCTTTCTCAACCCTAGGAAGAAGACAATGGTACACTACTTCCAAAAACCTTGCCAAGAAAACTGCAGGGACTGCAGGCTGTCACCAGTAATCCCCCTGCCACCCCTAAAAAAGAAATATAGGGCTGGTGGTCTCAACCAGGAGATAAGCTACACTGTTTAAATTTCAGGAAATTAATAGGATAGACTTAGACAGATCACTAAAATCCTTAACTTTTTCTAAGGTTACGCTATTTTTTCTTACAAATTCAAAAATACAGAAGATGGACTCCTATTTAATGTAAAGAAAAAAATTCAACTCTAATAAAAAGAGTTGATTATAAACATAGTATATAATTAGGAAGATTGTTAAACTTCTTCCTGCTGCACAATGTCAAGCAGAGGTTGGCTATCCATCCCGCAGGGATGCCTTTATTTAACCGCTATGTAGAGCTTAAAAGGCATCTTCCAATTCTATGATTCTATGTCATATTTTATTCAGTTTTAGATAGGCTCTAAGTAAATATGCATAATCTGAGAAGCAAATATGCGAAGGAATTATGACAATCTAAAGAATTGAAGTAGTCTAATACAAGATTTTTAAAGGTATTGCTTGTTTGCTCATGTTGTATGGTTATAATACCATGTTCCAGTTTATAAATTAGATAACGGGATTTTTCACATTTTGAGTATTTAGAAAAAGCTGATGTCTGAATATTATTAGTTTCATGTTACATATTAACAATAAATAAGGATGGATTCTCATGAGCATAATATGCCATTAATATTTTGCAGATTTAGATTCAAATTACCTCTGCTATTTCCCAATACTGTCTCAACTTCTCTCTTGCTTGCACTTCGTTGTTAGCACAACCAACTGCAGGTTGGACTGCTCTTGAATATACTGCTCAAAAAAAAAATAAAGGGAACAGGCAAATAACACATTCTAGATCTGAATGAATGAAATATTCTCATTGAATACTTTGTTCTGTACAAAGTTGAATGTGCACGACAGCATGTAAAATTGATTGTCAATCAGTGTTGCTTCCTAAGTGGACAGTTTGATTTCACAGAAGTTTGATTTACTCGGAGTTATATTGTTTTGTTTAAGTGTTCCCTTTATTTTTATTTTTTTGAGCAGTGTATAATATCCTGCATCTTGTTAAATGAAATATTGTTCGTTCTGTTCTGTTCTTTAAATGAAATACAGTGATACCTCGTCTTACAAACGCCTCATCATACAATCTTTTCGAGATACAAACCCGGGGTTTGAGATTTTTTTGCCTCTTCTTACAAACTATTTTCACCTTACAAACCCACCACCGCCGCTGGGATGCCCCGCCTTCGGACTTCCGTTGCCAGCGAAGCACCCGTTTTTGTGCTGCTGGGATTCCCCTGAGGCTCCCCTCCATGGGAAACCTCATCTCCAGACTTCCGTGTTTTTGTGATGCTGTGATTTCACTGATGCTCCCTTCGCTGGGAAACCCCACCTCCAGACTTCTATTGCCAGCGAAGCACTCGTTTTTGCGATGCTGGGATTCCTCTGCTGGGATCCCCCTGCAGCATTGCAAAAACACAGAAGTCCGGAGGTGGGGTTTCCCATGGATGGGAGCCTCAGGGGAATCCCAGCAGCGCAAAAACGGGCACTTCAGCTGGCAAAAGGGATGAATTTTGGGCTTTTTCATTGATTCCTATGGGAAACATTGTTTCGTCTTACAAACTTTTCACCTTAAGAACCTCGTCCCGGAACCAATTAAGTTTGTAAGACAAGGTATCACTGTATTGTTCGTTATTTCTGTTCTTTATTCTGTTCTTTAGACAAAATTAAACTTGGCATGTTTTGGATGGCGAGTGGCAAGGGAATGTATGAAATATCAAAATTCTTTGGTTCAAATATTGCACTGGTTTTATATTCATTACATTAGCCAAAGAAGTTCTAATCATACATGTGTTCCTTGTTTTAATACTTAAAAATATACGAATATACACCAATGTAGATCTCAATAAAATCAACTCGTGCAAGTTTCATTCACTGTGATTTTTTTTGCATAAAATCTGCTTTTCTCCATATTAGAATGAGAAATCAACCACGCCTGTGTCTAAATCAAATACCCCAACTCCACGTACTGATGCTCCAACACCCGGAAGCAATTCTACTCCTGGATTAAGGCCTGTTCCTGGAAAACCACCAGGAGTTGATCCATTAGGTTAGTAAATGTAATTGGAGAGGGGAAAGGGTAGATTTGTCTGTCAAGTATAGCTGCTTGTTGCATGCACACAGCTGTAGAGTATTAAATGTACATCTAGGGTCAGATCTTATGTCTTCCTTAGATTTGCTACCTCATCTTGGGCAAGTCTCATCTGGTTTTTCTGGTCTGACATTGTCCAAATGGGCTGATCTACAACTTCTGTAATCTGCAATCAGCATAGCTAACTACCATTATGTTTGAAGATTATATGAGCTGTAATGCAATACATCTGGAGAGAATCAGATTGGAGGAGTGAAATAAACCTAGTCAAGGATATTTCTTACAAACTTGTTCCAAAACAGGATTAGTCTCTCTACTCCATATTATAGGAGAAAGATTGTATTTGAATAACTTTGTGTAAAAAAAAAATTTGCACTCAACAGAGGAAATATCCACGTACATTTTTTTTTTCAAAAGGCAACTGGATTGCTTTTTTATTTGATAAAGACATTTTCCTTCTTGCACAATTGATGAAGCTTCTTGGATAACAAGCAAAACATCTTCTTCCTCCTCAAATAAAAACTAGTCCAATTTTGTCTGGGAGTGGGGGAGTGAGCACTTTTGAGTCAACATTTCTTTTGATTCCGAATATGGCATTTTTAGAGAGATGCGGTGGCTCAGTGGCTAAGAAGCTGAGCTTGTTGATTAGAATGTTCGGCAGTTCGAATCCCTAGTGCCATGTAATAGAGGGAGGTCCCATTGCTTGCCCCAGCTTCTGCCAACCTATCAATTTGAAAGCATGTAAAAATGCAAGTAGAAGAATAAGGACCACCTTTGGTAGGAAGGTAACACTGTTCTGTGCATCTTTGGCGTTTAGTCATGCCAGCCATATGACCATGGAGACATCTTCGGATAGTGCTGGCTATTCGGCTTTGTTACAGAGATGAGCACCGCCCCCTAGAGTCAGGAACAACTAGCACATATGTGCAAGGGGAACCTTTGCCTTTATGGCATTTTTAAATGGAAGGATAAACTGCAATATTGTTAGCAAAATGTATCATTTCAGGGAAGAAAGCTAATAGGATGGGTGAATAGGGTGGTTCTTAAAAATGATCTATATATTTAAATTTAAAAATCAAAGGGAAACAATAGGAGTCAGTCTAGTTGCATTATTTTAGAGTGTGCTGTTTGAAAATAAAACAAAGCAAACTATACCCCCAAAAAATACTAGGTACTTCACAGCACAAAGGTGTCAGATAGACTACAGCGAATGTATGTTGAGAATAGTGTAGGTTATTGAGAACTACAAAATAAATTTTGTAATTTATTTTAAAATTTGTAATTTAAAAAAGAGGGGGAGTCCATTTATTTTAAAATAAAAAGAAAGATTCAGTGTATGCATTATTCAATGTTAAAATACTAACAGATAATGAAAAACCGCTCTTTTTTCTCTGCCAAGAGAAAATGTGTCCCACCCAACAGTGGTCAAAGGATTGATAAGGATTTGGTACACCTCAGCTTAAAGAAGAGTTCAAGCAAAGTTTAAAGAAGAGTAACAAAAAGGCTCAAAAGCCTGGAAATTAAGTCACTTAATAAGAAAGGGAGCAAATGAGTATTTTCAGTTTGGAAAAGACCAAGCAGGAATATGTTATCATTCTTTTCATACCTAAAAGAATGTTACATTAAATAGCACCAGATCTGATTGATGATGAAATTATAGTTTGTAGTTACAAGAAGACAGATATCAGTCAAATGTAAGGTAATACTTTGTAACAGAAAAAGTAATTCAATAGGGGAAACCAGTTGACTAGGGAGGTGATGAACTTCATTCTTATGCATATGTAGAAGACTAGATAGCCACCAGGGAGGGAACGCCTCCCCTGATCCTAGGTTCCAACTCCTTCAATTTTATTTGGGACCTCTTCAATCATGCAGAACCTAAAGAAGAATCTCTTTTAGTAAATTTGCAAAGGAATGATGGCACTCTATTTTTAGCCCTCTGAAAATAGACAAAATCCAGTGTAGAATCCTTGTAAACGTATGGCTTGTTTTTCTTTTCTTACCCACCTGAATTTACCTTTCTTCAGTCCAGCATTTTCTTAGGATATGATTTGTAAATAGCCTTTCTTTTTCTTCCTTTTCTTACCTTTTGTAGCGTCAGGATTAAGAACACCCATGGCAGTACCATGCCCTTATCCTGCCCCTTTTGGAATAGTACCCCACGCTGGAATAAATGGTGAACTGACCAGTCCTGGAGCCGCATATGCGAGTTTGCATAACATCTCTCCTCAGATGAGTGCAGCAGCTGCAGCTGCTGCTGCAGCCGCCGCCTATGGAAGATCTCCAGTGGTACGTTTCTTGCATATTGCGCAATAGTCAAAGGCGATGATGCTGGGAGGAACTTGTTTTCAATAAGACGGTGGCTTGTAAGATATGAATCCAGACCTCACTTTTAATCATTTACTGGGAGAAATCCGAAGTGTTCCTTGAGAAACGGGACTTGTTTGGTATTATTTAGGATAATGATTGATGATAGTATTTTAGGAGTTTATAGTGGATAAGACGCTGAGCTTGTCAATCAGAAAGGTCGGCAGTTCAGCAATTCGAACTCCTGTTACTTGTCCCAGATTCTGACCACCTTGCAGTTCAAAAGCATGGAAAAATGCAAGTAGAAAAATAGGGACCACCTTTGGTGGGAAGGTAACAGCATTCCGTGCTCCTTTGGCATTTAGTCATGCTGGCCAATGACCATGGAGATGTCTTCAGATAGCTTTGACTCTTTGGCTTTGGAACAGAGATGAATACCACCCTCTAGAGCAGAGGTCCCCAAACATTTTACACAAGGGGCCAGTTCACTGTCCCTCGGACTGTTGGAGGGCCGGACTATAAAAAAAACCTATGAAGAAATCCCTTTGCACACTGCACATACCTTATTTTAAAGTGAAAAACAAAATGGGAACGTACTATTTAGAGGGGGGGGGAAGAAGTCTGAAATTCATATATGTTTATGTTTTGTCTTTAATTTTCTTTTGTTAACATCTGATTGGCTATACAAGGTTTTCTTGGCTTATAGAAAAATGTATAAAGAAAGAAGGAAGCACTTTGGCATAATGGTTAGTAAGTTAGAAATATAATTGGTGTTGTACTTTTTTTGAGGAGGGAATTCAATTAAAAGAAAATGAATGTAGCTGGATGACAAAATTAGAAAAAAAACTTTTGCAACTTTTTTGATGATTGATATTAGTTACTAACAAAATACCGCATTTTATTCATGGAAAATTAGATGTGCTCCTGTCACTCACCCGCGGGCCGGATAAATGGCCACATGCGGCCCGCTGGCCATAGTTTGGGGACCACTGCTCTAGCGTTGGGAATGACTGGCACATGTGTGCGAGGGGAACCTTTACCTTATACCAGTGGAGGACTCTGGATAGTATAATGACTTAATTTCAGTGACTATAATCCTGAAGTATTTGTCTACTTCTCTGTTGGCAATACATTGTGATTTCATGAGTTACCATTTGTCAACTTTTCTGCTTATCCAGGGACCAGTTAAGGGGTATTGCAAGGTGGACATTGCATTCTTTGTCCAGATTATGAAAATTTTGCATACAGATAGTTCTCCATTTACAACTCTTCATTTAGCAACTTTTCAAAGTTACAGCGGCACTGAAAATAGCCACAGATGATGGGACCTTGCACCTGTGACCATTGCAACATCTCCATGTTGTGATCAAAATTTGTGTGCTTGGCAATTGGCATGTCTTTTCAAGGGTTGCAAAATCCCAAGGTCATGAGATTCCCCATTTGCAACCTTCCCAACTGACTGGTGACACAGGGCCATCCTCCCACTTCTGACACTTCCCGTAAAGGCTCACCTGGTGCATCAAGTTTTCCAGGCACCGGTTAAATGCTGTTCCATTTTTATTTTCCCAGGCATCTATCGAACGGATAGAATTTTGAATTTCAGTTAATCTCTCCAGGGCTGCTTTCTACTTCTGTTTACCGCTTTCCTGATAATTGATGCTTTTAAAGGATTTCCTTGCCACTATCTTCAGAGGCACCGTGTCTCTGAATATTATTTGATGAGGTGGAAAGTCCCTTTGAAGCAAATGAACGGCTAGTTTTAGAAACAGGATGTTGAATTGTGGACCTTGGCACAGTCCAGTATGGTTTTTTAATCTTTGCAGAAGGCTCTCTCCATAGTAACGTTTGATGTAAGGCTGAAAAGCAGCGTTCCAGCATTTTCCATTAATGCTTAGAACTTTCTTTGTTCTGTTTGTGGGAAAACTCCAGGTTGGTTTTGATCCACATCATCATATGCGAGTCCCAGGCATTCCTCCGAATCTGACAGGCATCCCAGGAGGAAAACCGTGAGTGTTAAACACACTAACTCAATCATATTATTAAGCTTTTGTTGCCTTTGCTTCCTCTCGATACTGAATTCCATGTGTAGCAGAGGGTGGTTAATCCTCCTTTTAATCTTAAAAGCCTATTTGGCAGTTTTTTCTGTAGGGGACTATATGCCAAGGGTATCAGATGCCGTGGATAAAAGAAGGGCACAGGGAAGGGGTTATGTTTCTGCGATGGGGCATGCTGGACTAAGGTAACTCTGCTTGGCACAGAAAGACAAATTACAAAAGGCTCTGTGGTGTGCATGTCTTTAGTGTTCTGCCCCTCTGTTTTAAAAATAATTCCTTTGTGCACAAAAGAAGCCCTGCGATGAAATGCAGACTCACTGGATTCCATAAACAACAAAGTTGCACAAAAGAATACTGGAGTGTTCTGTTTGGTTGAAAATACTGGGAAAGAATTATGATTTCATCGTGCACAAATGGATCTTTGAGGAAATTCACTAAAAAATTGTTGCTGACCTACTGTAACTAGCTTAGCTGTTAAGAGAAACAATTATAGAAACAAGGTAGAGAGTTTTCACCTGTTTTACTTCTCAGCAAGAGAAAAGTACATAACAAATCCAGTATAATTATTTGAGCTCTACTTGTGAAATCAAGCATGCAACTTAAATAAAGTCCAATCAGACTAAGGAGAATGACTTGCCCAGTTATATAATGGGTGTAGGGTGATCATATATAGAAAAGATCTCTATAGAGCAGTGGTTCTCAACCTTTCTAAGGCCTCGACCCCTTAATACATTTCCTCATGTTGTGGTGACCCCCAACCATAGGTCTAGTGCCAATTCTCCCAACAGAGTTTTAAGCTGATTGGCAGGAAGGTCAGAGGGACACTCCCACTGTAAATGCCTGATTGGCCGGATTGTAAAAATGACGGCGCTGGACTTACCCGGCAGGCAGGCTTTGCTGGAGGGACCGGGAGACATCGGACCCTCTGGCGGCCGCCATTTTGGATCCCGAGTGAAGTCTCGCGAGGCGAGACTTCGCTCGGGATTTCGGGCCTGTTTGGCCCGGCTGCTGATTGGTCCGGGCGGGGCCTGCTTGCCCTATATAAGGGCGAGCAGGCCCGAGGCTCAGCCTTCTCGCCCGGACAGCAGCCCGAGCAGACACCCGCCCGCCCTCCCTATTTTGCAGTGTGCTTAGGGGTCGCCCTTAGGGGGCCGAATGGGAATTTTTTGCAGTTCTGCCTCTTAGCCGGGCTGTTTTTTCGCCCATTCCACACTGAGGAGATGGATGTGCGGTTAGGGGGTGCCTGTATTTATATTAGATTAATTGGCTTACCTTTGGTCATTTGGGTAGGCAGGTTAGGGGCGGAAAATTGGGGGGTGGTTTAGCAACCGCGCGTTCTCCCTTGGGCATCTTTGGGGATGATTGACAGGTTCTCTGCAAGCTCATGGAGGGAGCGACTGCCTGAGCGGCTGGGGGGAACCTGTCTTTGGGTCCTGCACCTTTAAATTCCCGGATTCGGGTTAGCTGGTGGGACCCCCCTCATGCAAAGCATGGCAGGGTCGCAGGTGATGGAGTGGTCCCTCACCTGGACTTGCATCGAGATACGCCCATGAGTTGCCCAGGAAGTTTTGCCCTAACGTCATTTCCGCCCCGGAAGTGTTTGTTTGACCCTGCAGGTCCATTTCCGGGTCATAGTTGATTATGCTAATATATGCAAATTTAATGAATAAATTATGCAAATTTATGTTAATAAAAATGACCCAGTTTAAATCCAGCTCTTGTGTCCGTGTCGTTACTCCGTCTCTCCAGCAATATGTTCCAAAGCACCAGAATAGCAGTTTTTGTTCCTAACACCATGGGAATTTTTTCTTTTCCCCTGGTCTTAGGTGACCCCTGTGAAATGGTCATTCGACCCCAAATGGGGTCCCGACCCCCACGTTGAGAACCACTGCTATAGAGAAAATACATTTAGTTGACCTATCCTGAATGATACAATTCATGAAATATTAGAATTACCACGTTCAATTGGTAACCTAGCACTTAGATCCTTTATAAGTAGAAGTTTGGCAGCCATGGGTGAATAGTTTAATCTCCTCAAATTCTTGCCTTTGTAGCTTAAGGTCTTTCAGATATTTTTCTATAATGTGATTACATTTTCAATCACTAAGGAGACTATATGATGGTATTTGTTTATCTGAAAATAAAGAACAGGCAATGTAAAACCCTCCAGCTGTTTTGGACGGCAGTTGATGTTATCTCCAGCAAGTATGAACAATGATTGGAATTGATAGATGTTTTAATACATAACTTCTATATAGCACTAAGTACCATTTCTTTAACGTATTTTAATTAAGTTTACTTCCTTTTACTGGAAAAAAAGGAGACAGGTTTTTGTTTCAAAGAAGAAATTTGTGAACTATCTTTGCTATCCTAAATTAGATTTCCATGTCAGCATTATATCTATTAACTACACATTTCCTTGCAGTATACTCTAGATCAGTAATCTCCAACTGTGGCAACTTTTAAGACTTGTGAATGTCAACTCCTGGAATTTGCCAGCTGAGGAATTCTGGGAGTTGACGTGCACAACTCTTAAAATTGTCAAAGTTGGAGATCACTGATCTAGATCAACTTTATTTATTTTTTTAACGAAAATACTTAACAAGGAAGATATTTTATTCTTCAGTTGTAATTCTTGAATTGTTATTGCCTTTACCTAAGGACTTCAATACATGATAGATACCTTAAGCATAGCAATTTTAAGCACTGGAATGCCCTCTCTCCCTAGAAGAACATTTGCAGAATTTTGTTGATAAATTATTTGCAGGTGACATAACTACCAGTCATACAATGTCCTATTTCTGATTTTTTTAAAAAAAAAACCAACAACACTATTTCCCTGGCTGTATAGAATGAATGGCCCAAACTGCCTGGTGTTTCATTCAAAATAGAAATATATTTTACACTCGGCAGCAACCTATATTATGTCACATTATGTATTTTACAAACTGTATATTAGCATTATTTATATATTTATTTTTTATTTATTAATTGGACTTATATGCTGCCCCTCTCCGTGGAATCGGGGCGGCTTACAACATCTCAATAAAATACAATATTTAAAACATTTCTAAATCCAATTAACAGAACAATTAATTTTAAATATTTTTTTAAAGCTAAAAATTTAAAATCAAACATTATCCATTATCCAGTTATCCATGTTTAGTAAGATTTCATTGGTTAGACGATGCAAGGAATTAAAACAGGATTTCTCTCTGCTTAACCTAGAGCGTACTCATTTCATGTAAGTGCTGATGGTCAGATGCAGCCTGTACCTTTTCCTCCCGATGCCCTCATTGGTCCAGGCATTCCACGTCACGCTCGGCAGATTAACACCCTCAACCACGGGGAAGTGGTATGTGCAGTTACTATTAGCAACCCAACAAGGCACGTGTATACTGGTGGAAAAGGATGTGTCAAGGTCTGGGATATCAGTCATCCAGGAAACAAAAGTCCTGTCTCTCAGCTGGATTGTTTGGTGAGTAAAAATAACAAGAAATCTTGAATGGGGTACCCCGTGAGAATGATAGCCTTAGAAGTATACCTGTGGCATATGCAAATACAGTGATACCTTGTCTTACAAACTTAATTGGTTCCGGGACGAGGTTCTTAAGGTGAAACGTTTGTAAGACGAAACAATGTTTGCCATAGGAATCAATGGAAAAGCGATTAATGCGTGCAAGCCCAAAATTCACCCCTTTTGCCAGCCGAAGCGCCCGTTTTCACACTGCTGGGTTTCTCCTAAGGCTCCCCTCCATGGGAAACCCCACCTCCAGACTTCTGTTGCCAGCGAAGCGCCCGTTTTTGCACTGTTGGGATTCCCCTGCTGGGAATCCCCTGCAGCTTCACAAAAACATGGAAGTCGGGAGGTGGGGTTTCCCATGGAGGGGAGCCTCATGGAAATCCCAGCAGCGCAAAAACAGGTTCTTTGCTGGCAATGGAAGTCCAGAGGTGGGGACAGCCCAGCAGCGGCGGTGGGTTTGTAAGGTGAAAATAGTTTGTAAGAAGAGGCAAAAAAATCTTAAATACCGGGTTTGTATCTCGAAAAGTTTGTATGACAAGGCGTTTGTAGTTCAGTGACTATGATATTGTAAAGGGTAGATATAAGTGGCCAAGAATTGTTAAGCTTTACTAGTTCATCAATTCTTTAATCAAAACTATGGAATTTAACGAATGTTAAAAGGACCTCTACACCTTTTAATAGAAATATCATGCTTAAGAATATTGGTTACATGGCTAAAGGTAGGCAATGTACACTGCTCAAAAAAATAAAGGGAACACTTTAAAAACTTCAAGCAAATCAAACTTCTGTGAAATCAAACTGTCCACTTAGAAAGCAACGCTAATTGACAGTCAATTTCACATGCTGTTATGCAAATGGAATAGTTGTGCAAATGAAATATTCAATGAGAATATTTCATTCATTCAGATCTAGGATGTGTTATTTGAGTGTTCCCTTTATTTTTTTGAGCAGTATAGTTACATCGAGAGGTATCAGTTGAAGGATCCTTGTTTACAAATGCAACCATGTTCCTCATGCCACAACACCGTCTCCTAAAAGTCTTTCTTGCCTGTCCAAATTCGTATGGAGGATTCCCAATCCTTTGGGACATATTTTTTAAATGTTTATCATTGGCATTGACTGAAATCAATGTGACAGTAGGATAGCTCAGTGTTTCCCAACCTTGGCAATTTAAATAGTATAAGGGCAGACTAGATGGACCATGAGGTCTTTTTCTGCCGTCAGACTTCTATGTTTCTATGTTTCTATATCTGGACTTCAACTCCCAGAATTCCCCAGCTAGCATTCGCTGCCTGGGGGAATTCTGGGAGTTGAAGTCCAAATATCTTCAAGTTGCCAAGGTTGGGAAACACTGGGATAGCTGATATAAACATCATTAAGCATAACTAGCTAGATTATAACTATATATTCTTTATTTTGAAGCTTAATTTGCTACACTTCAATAGGTCGGTACTTTTTAGAACGCAAAGAAATAATTTCCTCTGTTATTTTCTCATCTTCAAATAAGAATCATCCAAATCCAAATGGCAGAATTCTGTTAGTACACTGAGGCAAGTTAAAACTCCCACAGTAGATAGGAGAATATTAATTAATTCTATATGATAGGCAGAATCCCATCGGTGAGCATTTTCTTATTCTCCTATTCAACATTATTGTTTTTAATGAAAACTACACCAAATGAAAATATGCTGAACTATGAGTAGATTATTAAAAGTACAGGTGGGCTTTGTTATTAGCAGTCTCAACCATGGTTTCGTGTAGCTGCTAATTATAGGCCATAAGCCATTATCCACACTAAACAATTTAATTTATCTTTGGCTTTTGATGTACCGTTCTCCCTTATGGTGGTTATAGCATCCAGGAATGGGTTAAATCCGTCTAGACTGAGTGCGCCCTTATTGCTATGCCTTTCAGGCATACAAATCTAATAAATAATAATAATAATAATAATAATAATAATAATAATAATAATAATAATAATAATAATTTTCACTCAACGAGGACGGTTGTGCCACCTTTCTTCCCAGAATTGGTGAAAATTGGTTGCTGTATTCATTGCAGAGGTTTACCATTCTACTAGGATTGTGGAGTTTGTTTGGCTTCTAACATCTGAGACTGATTGGTGCCTTTGGGCTTTAATTGCAGCCAAGCGGCTCTCGGTCTGCCTCAGGCAGAGGCTTCTCTGCCTGCCTGTGTGGGACTGTTTGCAAGGCTGATTGCTTATCTCTCTGAGGGCTCTCCGGGAGGGGGATTGCTTAAAACTTTAACTTAACTGAAGGAAAACTGAGGATCCGATATATTCTGTCAGCCACCCACTTGATCACACCTTAGATCTCCAGCTGGTGAGTGGGGAATGTGTCAGTCATTTATTTGAGGCTTCGGAGGCATTCTGCCCATTCAGGCTCTAATCAAAGCAGTCGCCCTGTCTACTGTCAGCAGCTCTTTTGGGGCAGCACAGGGCTAACGTTGTAACAGAAAGGCAGCAGCAGATTAACTGGCCACTAATAGAACCTTTTGACTGAGAGCTGGGATGGCCAGGCAACCATCAGATAGTGGTTGCCATTTTGTAACCGTGGTGGCCATTTTGAGAGCTCTGGGACATTGCTGCCTATTGGGAATTGATTCCCTAATCATAAAGAACGGGTGCAAATGCCATTATTATTATTATTATTATTATTATTATTATTATTATTATTATTATTATTATTATTATTATTATTTTATTATTATTATTATTATTATTATTATTATTATTATTATTATTATTATTATTATTTTATTAGACTTGTATGCCGCCCCTCCCCGAAGACTCAGAGCGGCTCACAATAAATAATACAGAAATACAAATCTAATATTAAAAACAATTATAAAAAACCCATTATAAAACAGTCATACAATCCAAACAAACCATACATAAAATGAAATAGCTACGGGTATGTCAATTTCCCCAAGCCTGGTGACATAGAAGTTTGTGAAAGGCAATGAGGGGGTGGGTGTTACTTTCAATCATAGGGCCATATTCAGCTGCTGACCATCCATCAGTGGAGCATTAGTGCCCACAGCCAACAGTCTGCCATGTCCAACCAGGGCACGGTGATAGTCAATGGCACAGTCACAAGGGCATGGCAATAAGGGCATGGCAATAATAAGCCATGCTCCACCAGGGCACAGATGGCCAGTTGTGATACTCACCTCATGTGCAGCCATGCCACAAAAGGGCATGGCATATATTCCACCCTTTGTATTATATACCATTTGAGCACATCATCGAATTCGCGCCGACAACGGTTATTAACTAAAACATCTGAATACAATCATTTGTGCACTTGCCCTTGTGCACATGTAGCGGACTATGATCCTTCATAGGACCAGGGGTCTGATCAGTCTAATACAGATGATCAATTGCAGGCTTCTGCTGGAGACATTAATTCAGAATTGGAATTTCTGAGGATGAGGGCGTCCATCTTGAACAGCCATCTTGCATCAGCCTGGTTTTTTAAAAAGATGCAGCCACATTCTCAGAAGTCTGTCAGGGGCACTTCTCTGGCCAGGGTGCATTTTCCACCACATGTCGTCACATCTCTCACTTGGTGGGGATCTCAGGTTCTTTCCAAGTCTGTTTTGAGAAGTGTTTAATGGTCCTGACAATGGATGCCAGCTTGATGGACTGGGATGCCCACATTGCTTCACATATAGTCCATGTTTAGTGGACCGGACAACACAAAACTGCAAATGCAGCATACGTGATGGAGCTATTAGTACCATGTAGAATGTGTGTCTTGCGGCCCACCCCGTCTGACTATCATCACCAAATTGCACCTCATCACAAGATATGTATACTACTAATACTTGTACCAGTACCTTTGTCATATTCCTTGGTATTGTGTCCAGGACAGCCCATTCTAAAAGAAAACATCTCGCGACTTCAAGAAATATTATTGACTTTTTCTTTTTGAATGGGCTGCCCTGGACACAATGCCAAGGAGTATAACAAAGTAGTTCTTTGATAAGATCCAACCTTCCTTCCAAAGGATATTTGGTTCCATTGGGTGCAGGAGATTGCCCTCCCTAGCTTTTGTGCACAGCCTGTCCACCCTGCAGAGAAACACTGGCGTACTCTGGATGTGAGATGAGCGCTGCGTATCTACAACAAACAGACTGCTGCGTTTCACATGTCAGAATCGTTATTTCTATCATTTCAACCAGCTTATTTCTATCATTTCAACCATGAATCCTAAGATGATGTGATCCACAGTACAATACAATAGCTAATAGCAACAATTGCTCCAGGCACCCTCTCACATCACCACCCACTCGATAAGGAGCGCTGCCATTTCAGCAACTTGGGCTACCTGGGCGTTGCTAGAGAAGGTTTGCTGCATGGCTACTTGGTCTTTGCCTTCTCCATTTGTACAGCACTATAAAGTCGATGTCTTCGCTTTGGCTGAAACATCCTTTGGCAGGAGGATGTTGCAGCAGGTCATCATCATCATCATTATTACTATTATTATTATTATTATTATTATTATTATTATTATTAATAATAATAATAATAATTAGATTTGTATGCCGTCCCTGTCAGAAGACTAGGACTAGGTCTCACAACCGGCTCAAAGTTGACTCAGCCTTCCATCCTTACAAGGATGGAAGGAGGTCCATCCAGACCCAGATTGTTGGGGGCAATATACTGATTATGTAAACTGCTTAGAGAGGGCCGTAAAAGGACTATGAAGTGGTATATAAGTCTAAATGCTATTGCTATTGCTATTTCGACAGCCAGCTTTGGCATGTCCCATTCTGGATACTATGTCCACCATGAGGGAGAAGGGGCATTGGTTTTACCTGATAGCCTCTTCTAGCAATGGTGGATATAGCATCCAGCCCCCCCCCCCCCCAGTTTACTCAACTTAGACTGTTGGCTTTGGTTTTTTTATGGATGAACTTCTTACCTTATTCTGGCACAACATATTCTGTCGCTTCACTTCTTCGTTTCTAACTGAAATGTATAGCAACAAGGGTATCACCTAAACAGCTTTGATAGACTCAATCCAATCAGAGAACAAATGGATTTGAGCCTTTCCTGGATGCTATATCCACCACTCCTAGAACAGGTGTGGGAGGGAGGGAGGGAGGGAGGAAGGAAGGAAGCTATTTCTCAGGGTTCTAAGACCAAATCTTTCTCCTACCCATAGATGTGGTGTTTTGTTATTTGAGGTTTCTTTTTTTTAAATAGTCTATTGATTATTTACATTCAAGACAAACAACCTGGTGTTATTTGAGGTTTCATGATCTGTAGATATATGCTGAATGAAACCTCTGTGAAAGAGATCACTCTTGCTGGAGCATTCAGATTTTTGTAACTTATTAGTCGTGGGAGACATATATTACAAAGAAAACTCTTTTCCTGAGAATGTGGCTGCATCTTAAAGAAAAACAAAGTGCTGTTTCATTTTTTTTTTAGCCCTGCATTCAAATAGTTCACGAGCTCATTAAAACCAAGAGGGAATACAGTAATTTTATAGATTTCTGTTTCTTTTATTATGCTTTTCTTTCTTCCGAGTAATCTCTTGGCGGTGCTTTCTGTGTCTACAGAACAGAGATAACTACATCCGCTCCTGCAGATTACTCCCTGATGGCCGCACCCTGATCGTTGGTGGGGAAGCCAGCACATTATCCATTTGGGACCTGGCAGCGCCCACTCCACGCATAAAAGCAGAGTTGACATCCTCAGCTCCTGCCTGCTATGCTCTTGCAATCAGCCCCGATTCCAAGGTGTGCTTCTCCTGCTGTAGCGATGGAAACATTGCAGTATGGGACCTACACAATCAGACCCTGGTCAGGTAGGTCAATCAAACCAGATTAAAAAGCATTGGTAAAAGTAGCTATTGCCACATGTTGTGTAGTTGCTTAATGTGCCTTACTTTTCAGAGTCTTCCTCCCATCTTTGGTGTTCCTTTTTTTAGACAGGGAAGAGTGACAGGGCATGTTGTGTGCCTTTTAGTTCCATCATGGAAGAAATTCAACAGCAAAGTGCTGCTTTCCCAGCAGAAACCATTAGCAGCTCTTTCAACCTTAAGCTGAGCTTGAGTGTATGTCTGTCTTTCTGCCTGCCTGCCTGCCTGCCTGGCAGTGAAGAGCTAGATTTCGGATTCATGCAAGGCTGTTGATTTTCAAAATTCATAGGATGCCTCAGGGCATCCACTAGAATGTCAATTATATGTAGATACTGTAGGGAGATTAAAATAAAACGGTGTCTCTGTAACCGGATAAAGAAGAACTAGATGGCAATAGAAAATATATGCTTGCGGATGTTAATAACCATGTAGATATGATTTTGGGATCCTGCCAAAGAGTGTCACTAGTATACCAGTCATTTGTGTTTTTATTCTTTTTTTAAAAATCCATCTTTGCCTTTGTTGTTTCTTCTTTGTCTCATTATGAGTCCTGGGGGAAGAGGGGGGAGAAAAGAAATGTTATGTCTGAATTTAATTTGCTCCTGAGATCTGAGGGCAGGGCAGGTAGTAAACCTAATTAAATAGAGATAAGAGTATGAGTAACCCCAGGCTGGGAATTCACAGAGATATATTGGTTTGCAGTTATCTCTAGTGGAAAGGAAAACTAAATGAAAACGAATAGCCTGTGCAGAATCTAAAGAATAATTCCCTGTGAAAACATAAGATGTCATCAGCTCATAACCGAATGGAGGATATTCTGTATTAAAACCACTTTAAAGTCCTGCTCAGACTTTCACAAAACCTATCGGAAAAAAAGCTTACTCCATCCATCTCCCACTTCTTTTCAACCTTTGTGTGTAGATGTCTTTGAGTAGCAAAATGCCCGTTCTCTTTTAGGATCCTGGACTACCAAGCAATATTAGGCAGCTTCCATGGAGGCTCTATAAGGATAGTTGTGCCCTAGGTATGATGAGTGATATGGATGACAACAAATGATAGAGTTAACAATTGGTCACATGCAGGATGTTCTTGTCTTATTAATGATTGAAGGTGCTTAAGAATCTTGGTTGTTCTTTTTTAAAAAAATAAAGAATTGGTTTTAAATATCTTTTTTTTAAAAAAGATCTTAGAGTTATAATAATAATAATTTATTTAATAATAATTTATTATATTAGAAGACATAGTTCTGGGTACATGCTGAGTTATTAAATATCTTTATTTGATTATATTCCCACAAAATCATGACTGGGACATTCTTTGATTTACCATATTTTTCAGACTGTAAGACACACCTAGCTTTTGGGGAGAAAAACAAGCAAAAACCCTACCTCTAGCTCCCAGCAATTTGCCTCCTTGCAGCAAAGAGCCTGAACCGCTTCAGCACAGCCTGATTTAGCATAAGCAACTGATTGGCGGTTGGATTGGCCTCCCGGAATACCAGCTATCAGCTGTTCCAGACTGTAGGGATCACCACCGCCCATTGCCGCCATCACCACCCACTGCAGTTACCACCTATCCCTGACGCCTGGAACAGGCCAAAAATGAAGTGCATGGAAGCAGGAAATGGGACATGCAGAGGCCAACAATGGGGCATGTGGAGGTGGTGATAGGCAGGGCAGCGATGGGGTGGGATGGTGGCAATGGATAGTGGCGATCCCGGCAGCCTGGAACATCTGATAGGTTGTATTCCGGGTGGCTGATACAACTGCCAATCAGCTGCTCATGCTAAATCAGGCTATGTTGAAGCTGAACAGGCTGTTTGCTGCAAGGAGGCAAATTTTGGGGGGGCAGAGGCCGAATGGCAGGGGCTGACAGGTAGGCAGGGCTTCAGCAACATTAACTCTATAAGACTCACAGACATTTCCATCCACTTTGGTGGAGGGAGTGCATCTTATACATTGAAAAACAGAATACATACACCTAAGGCATTATTTTATTGAAACAGCATTTTAAAAAGTGGAAGTGAAGGATTTTATGATACAGAACTCTTCTCCAAACACAACCCTTAATTTATTAATATTTTTGTTGGTGATATTTCTATACTGCTCTACGCCAGACTTTTAAAAATGTGTTAATGTAGCAGGTTAACCAGGGGCAGATTTCTCCTACCTGTTGCTACCAGTGCGCTGTGCACACCGCATGGGGAGTCTCACATGCACACACAGGCATCCCCAACATGATTTTGCTTCCATGCATGAGCAGGAAGCAAAAACATGCCCAAATCTTGTGAGGGGACATGCACACGCATGAGATTTTGGCAGTGTTTTGCATTCCCTCCTGAGATTTTTCTTCTGTCCATGCGCAAAAAGCCAAAAATACCAAAAATTAAAGAAAAAACTTGGCGGCACCCAAAGGACTGGAACCAGAGCAGTCGTTTGCAAATTGCACAATCTGGTGGCCGCTACCAGTGCGCAGTCACCTACAATGTTTTATTACATTATAAGGTTAACCTGAAGTTGCTAAGGGCCTTTAAAAATACCAAACCCCATTGCATTAATCTATACAGATAGCCCTTTACTTATGATTGCATTTGGGACCAGAATTCCCATTGCTAAGCTAGGCACTTTTTGAATCATGCTTAATTTCACAATGTTTGCCATGGCTGTTAAGTGAATCACTGCTAATCATATGCTTGAGATGCAAATCTGACTTCCCTTTTGATTTTGCTTATCGGAAGTCAGATGGGAAGGTTACAAGTGGTGAATCACATGACCCTGGAATGCTGCAACCATTGTAAATACATGCTAGTTGCCAACCGCCTGAAATTTGATCATGTGACTATGGGGACAATCGTTAAGTGCAAGGATTGGTTGTAAGTCACTCTTTTCAGTGGCTTTGTCATTAAATAGCGAATGTTGGAAGAGTAAAACACCACATGGCACGTACTACCATATGTGGTGGACGTGCCCAGAAGCAGTAAATTTTGGGCATTAATTAGAAATTGGATGAAAGATATTCTAAACTAGGAACTAGAATTAAAACCGGAAATATACCAACTAGGTATTATCAGTGGGCATCATAAAAAGGCAAATTTATATCTTATAATCCATGTACTTACAGCGGCAAGATTGAGATTTGCACAAAATTGGAAAAAAGAAAATATACCAATAGAACAAATGGTAATCAGAAAGATACTAGAATGTGCAAAAATGAGTAAAATGATGATGGAATTGCAAAATAAACAGGAAAATGACTATTATACTGTATGGGGAAAATTATGCAATTGGACAGAGAAAAAAACAGAGATGAAAAAACCAAACAAAATGAAAGAGGACAATGTAGAAAAGACAATGTAAAAACAACTTTATTTCAAAATGCATAAGTTTCCGTAAACTCCTTGTATGTATTGTATGATGTGTCTACTTTTTGTATGTGTTTGTTTGTTTTTTTCTTTCAAAAAATTCAATAGAAAATAAGAAAACATTTGCTTTCTATTTTATTTGGGGGAGCTCTTTAAAATCACCATGCAAGCTTTTGCAATGTTTTAGCAGAGGAAAGTTTTCCGAAAGTGATTGTCTCCCAACTTGGCATCTTTAGGCAATTCCAGGGCCACACAGATGGAGCCAGCTGCATTGACATTTCTAATGATGGCACTAAGCTCTGGACGGGAGGCTTGGATAATACTGTGAGATCTTGGGACCTGAGAGAAGGGAGGCAACTGCAGCAGCACGACTTCACATCCCAGGTACTCTTTTACAGAATCTATGCCATACAAAGTCACTCTTCTCTTCAGTTTGGCTTTCTGTGTTCTTTTACTAGATTAGGTCATGAAAGGAAGTAATTTTTGGGTAGATAACAGCTCTTTCTTGATCCCCAAGAGGTTACGGAGTCTTAATCACAAGCTGTCAGACTGAATGACTCCTCTCGATAAGAGATGTCCAACCTTAGAAACATTAAGAATTATGGATTTCAGCTGGCTGGGGAATTCTGGGAGCTGAAGTCCAAAAGTCTTAATGTTGTCAAGGTTGGCACCACTGTTCTAAATAATTGTTATCCTTTCTGTAGAACTTATTCCAAGATAATTTCTTCAAGAATATTATTTTAGTCCATCTGAACTATAGCATTTAATATATATTATCCAGCATGAATTGGGATAATAGGAACTTATTATCTTAACCTACTGTAATACCATCTTTTGAAAGAAAACCATAGATGTTTTTCCTTTTATTTTGGTTTTTTGTCTTTCAAAGAACAATAATTGTGTCAACAGGTACCTAAGTCATAATAATCCGTGTGCATTCATAATTTCAGATTTTCTCACTGGGCTATTGCCCTACGGGAGAATGGTTGGCAGTAGGGATGGAGAACAGCAATGTTGAAGTGTTGCATGTCACAAAACCAGACAAGTATCAGCTTCATCTTCACGAGAGTTGTGTATTATCCCTTAAATTTGCCCATTGTGGTAAGCAATTTAATAAATGCTGGCTTTATCATCTATTTGCTAAATATATTTCTAATAATATGTAATAATATGTAATACATAACTTTTTTCCTTTTCTAATACAGAAAAGGAAATAATGCTGTTTAATTTTGCATGTGTGACTAAATGTTTGTGAAACTTTGATGCGATGTATTGCTTTTACCAGAAGAAAAAACAAATGGGAGACAGAGAGATAAGAAGTAGAGCTTTACTGATGTAGAATTAATCAATTTCCTCTAATTATAATATAAAATGTGTTTTCAGGCAAGTGGTTTGTAAGCACTGGAAAGGATAATCTTCTGAATGCATGGAGAACACCTTATGGAGCCAGTATATTTCAGGTAAAAATCATTACCCATTCCTTCTTCCCTCAGCCCAAAATCATGAAGACCTTTGTCAACTTTAACAACTGTGGGCTTCAACTCCCAGAATTTCCCAGCTAATCATGCTCACTGGAGAATTCTAGGAATTGAAGTCCACAGGACTTAAAGTTGCCAAGGTCGGACATCTCTGATGTAGACCTAACGAGCATAGAGCAGTTCAGGAAGAGAAATGGAGGAAGATCATATGAATATTCTCTGAGCAAATCCCAGGATGGACTGATATCATGTGTTTTAATTGCTTCATTTGATTTTAGCTGCCCGATATTAATTGCACGTACTGTATAAACTTTGTCAGTGGTAGATTTTACAAAGCAAATCCGTTGACCAAATCTGCTCTCAGTAGTGTGGCAGTGTTCATCCGTTGAGAACGTTATATAACATTTTAAAGCCTCGCTGTTTTTAAGCCTTTCATTTTATGCTGAATCCGTTTTTCAGTCCCATTGCTGAAATTGCTATTAAAGAGTAATAACGGTGGCTTTCCTTCCACACCTATTACAAAGTGGAATCCTTGTAGCAATCGGAACTTTGGGTGATGGGCATGCGTATGTGTACACACAATAACAACAGTACGATAACCGCAAGGATAAACGCTAGAATAGGAGAAATCTGTGCAATATTGAACAAAAACAGTAGAAGCAATGAAAGAGAAAGAAGGCATATGACTCAGGCATATGACTCACTAGGGAGAATTTAAAGGTGCTTTTGGTGGCTTTGGGCAGTATAGTGTTCCCCCGATTTTCGCGGGGGTTGTGTTCCGAGACCGCCCGCGAAAGTCGAATTTCCGCGAAGTAGAGATGCGGAAGTAAATACACTATTTTTGGCTATGAACAGTATCACAAGCCTTCCTTTAACACTTTAAACCCCTAAACTGCAATTTCCCATTCCCTTAGCAACCATTTAGATTATTACTCTCCATGTTTATTTATTAAAGTTTATTAAAAAAAAATTTGTTAAAGGCGGACGAAAGTTTGGCGATGACATATAACGTCATCAGGCGGGAAAAATTGTGGTATAGGGAAAAAACTTGCAAAGTA
Source organism: Erythrolamprus reginae (assembly GCF_031021105.1). Classification (NCBI taxonomy): domain Eukaryota; kingdom Metazoa; phylum Chordata; class Lepidosauria; order Squamata; family Dipsadidae; genus Erythrolamprus; species Erythrolamprus reginae. The sequence continues at coordinate 277,573,178 of NC_091951.1, forward strand.
TTTTTTAATTAATATTTTTGAAAACCCGTGGTATAGACTTTTCGCAAAGTTCGAACCCACGAAAATCGATGGAACACTGTACTCTGAAACCAAGTATGGAGACTTTAACCATTTCTCTCTGAAGCATGTGTGGGCATGTTTCCCACTCTTCTCTTGATCCTGTAGATCTGTTTTCCTGATCCCAATGATCTGTTTTCGATCCCAAGGATCTTGTTTTGCTACTCTGGAGTCTAGGCCTTCCTTTCACGCCATGCGTTCTGCCTTTTGCATGTTTCTCATGCCACGCCTCTATTTGGTTTGAGGCCTGTTTCCCACAATCAGGCAGCAAAACCACAATTGGCTGACAGGATCACTGAGGCCTAATTGTTCCCCCTGCTAAGCCCGAATTCAAGCTAGGTTCCAAGTTTTTCCTTCACCGCATGGAGCGTCTGACTGATTTGTCAGCTAAAAGTAGGCTTTGAACTGTATTTAAGCAAACCAAACCATTCATTTTCTATCACAAACTGCCTCCTCTGTGGGCTGCTTTTAGACATCTGGTTATCCCAATTGGTTATGAATACACATTAGGTCACTTCTGTTTTATTTAAACTCTTCAAGGCTGCAAGAGAGAAAATAATACTGTGTAACAAGTATGTTTTGTTGATTTTAATCTCTAGAGAAGAGTACATGTATGCCAAGTACAACCTTATTATTCTCTCAAGCCTGGAGAGTTAACTGCAATTAAGTTTGAAGATGCACAGACTGGAGAATAATACCAGACAGGAAGCAGAAATGTATAATTGAACCATCCTGTAACTGTTTTATTTCTTAAAAGGAACTAATTTACTATTTCATCTGATTTATGCAGAGAATGGTTAACACATGCTTTTTTTCTTCTTCTTTTTGTTTTAGTCCAAAGAGTCGTCTTCTGTACTTAGCTGTGATATCTCTGTGGATGACAAATACATTGTCACTGGCTCTGGGGACAAGAAGGCTACAGTCTATGAAGTTATTTATTAGAGACAAATCTGAATGAAAACCGTACTCCTTCTAGTAGCACTTTGCTGTATATTACTTTTATTTTTCTTGTTTCCCAATCTGAGGGATGAAAATGTTCAACACGGTTGTGGAATTTTCCCGCTAGACTTGCTATTTAATAGCAAGCACTCATTAAGAACATATAAAACCAAATCTTCAGCTATCTACTTGGAAGAAGATGGAATAAGCATACTTAACAGGGAACTGACTCTTTTAATTATGTAACATAGCTGTAATGTATTTATTTTGTTAAAGAAATCTTTCTAACAAGGAACTGACTAAACAAAGTAGTCAGCGTCTCCCTTGGATTTGAAGGTGCGTTGCATTCTTGGTGATTTTACATTATTTGGTTGTGTGTGCCTGTTGGAAAACAAAGGGAAAATATTGTATGTATGTGTGTGTGCATGCTAATTATGATATCTGCATAGGTTATGCAGATACTATTTAAGCCAAGAGTTTCATTAAGTCATGTAGTTTAAAAAGAATGCAGTGTTACAAATGGCAGTGATCTAGTTCATATTAGCCTGTAGGAATATGAAATATGAAACGTGCTAGAGAAACAGGATCTTTCCTCCATTACTTATCATGCCATTCAGATATGGGTTGTCATAATGTCTAAACAGGATAAGAAATTTCAGTAATGTTAGGCACCTCCCAGACTAAGGATTTGTCCAGAAATAACACTAATCTGTTATTAAATGTTGCATGTATTGTATAAACCTTCCAAAAACCACAAGCTTTTTCTGTAGTGCATTGCAATGGAATGAAAAGCATTCGTTTTCATTATAAACAAAGAATGGCTGCTTATGTCTACTGTGACAAACTGCTTAATATTGAGTAGGATTTACTTAAAAAAACATACTTCAAATCATAGTTGATAGTCTTGTGTTTATTTCTCTTAAACTAGCTTTCTTCAACTTCAGGTTATTCAGCTGTTTTGGATGTTAACAACTATCTCAACCAATACAGCCAATGATTAAGAATGATTTTTTGATCTCCTTGAAGTTGCTCTAGAATAAAAGGAAAGGAGAAGCTTGTAATGGCTTAGCCAGGTTTATTCCCAGACCCGAGACTTATCCAACTTGGACACTATCCAGTTGAGTTGACTTTCAACTTCCCAAATTCCCAGCCACTGCTTTATCCTAAAGTTTACACATCTGGAGGGAACTCAGGTCAAGGAAAATTGCCATAATTACCATTACTAAACTGTAATTGAGGTTTATGTCTGAAAACAAGCAATAGTGGACAACAAATTATAAATTTGATCAATCTATGCTGCATTGTATTCTCTCTCTTTCTTTTTCTTGCAAAATATGTATGCATCAAAAATTAAAAGGGATTAAAATCCTATTTTACCATGTTCTATAGCAGAGGTGTCAAATTGGCAGCTCGCAGGCCAAATGCATCACATGCGGGCTATGGCCACCCCAGCTCCATGAATAGGAAAAACATTTTGAAATGTCACATGATAGTAACGTGATGCAGTGAGTTTGACACCCATATTCTACAGCCTCTAGTCATCTGCAAGTTTTATTTAATAAGACCAGTTTCTTGTTATTTTATCCTGAGTTGCAGTAACTCATGTTTTCTCTGGTGGCTTGGTATCCTAACTATACTGCTCAAAAAAATTAAAGGGAACTTTCAAATAACACATCCTAGATCTGAATGAATGAAATATTCTCATTTGAATACTTTGTTCTGTACAAAGTTGAATGCACAACAGCATATGAAATTGATTGTCAATCAGTGTTGCTTCATAAGTGGACAGTTTGATTTCACAGAAGTTTGATTTACTTGGAGTTATACTGTGTTGTTTGAGTGTTCCCTTTATTTTTTTGAGCAGTGTACATTCTTACAGCGTTTTACAAATTATTTAGGTAGTTCTGGTGATATCAATTTCTGATTCAAATGAGTATTTCCTTAAGTCCTGCTTAAAAGTAATATTGTTTTGAGGATATACTCTGTTATGCAGGGCAACCAGATGCAGAGGCATGAGGGATCACGGGTTTTTTTCTCGGTCCCATATTTTGAGCAAATTCAGTAAGTTCATATTTCTAAGGGGAAATTAAATACAAGAAATTGTGAAAATACATGCCAAAACCAACTATACTCTTAACAAGTTATTTTAAGCAGCCATTCGACAGTGTTTTGCCAACCTCCTGCAGAGTATATAATGGCTATACTTTTGAGACATTTAAGTAGAGTGCATTGGTCAGAATTTTTAATATCACTTTTATTTTGTATATTTCAGAGAGAAGTACAATAATGTGTCTCTAAGATCATCTTCATTCCTTCTGGATGTTTTTGCTACATTTCTTTGAAAAGAAAGATACATGCCTTTGGGCAATTTTGCAGTTCTAAAGATTACAGAAAAAAATATTTGATACATTCATTGGAGATGGCACTGAGAAGGGAATGGATTCCGACACGAATACAAACTATAAAAGTGAGGACCTCAGAGTTAGAATTTAGAAGAGCACTCATTCTGAAGTGCAGAACAAAATGGATTTTTCACTCGGAGAAGGACTTGCTTTATTTACCGCCAGTTCTATCCAAGTCTTAGTTGAACGTCTCTGAAATGGACGCAGGCTGAGCCATTGTGCCAGAAACCATGTGTTATCTTTTTATGTTGTTGTTGTTGCTGTTATACTATGACCTGTGACATATTCCTTTTGAATGCTTTAAAAAAAAAACCTTTTAAGTCTGTGGATCTGCTGATGTACAGTGCCTTTGCTGCTATGGATCAAAATCAAAAGAACTGTGTAGATAAACCTTTATTGTGTAAGTAGAAAATTACTTAATTTCATACTAGAAATGGGTTAATGCTGCAAGTTACAATGGACTGTTCATTGAAGTTCCAAATGTGGTAGCAAATAATAATATTAATAATAATAATGTGTTAAGTGCTCAGTGTTTGATGTCATTAACAGTTTCGTAATACTCTACAGTGTAGAAAGATTTTGATACTAAACTGTGTCATTGTACATAGTTCTAATGCATTGTATTGACCACAAGTACTTCTATAATGGTAGGTTATTGTTTGTGCATTCAAACTTTTAAGCATTAAACATAAGTAACTTGTAAGAAAATATTTTTTCTAGTTTTTTCTTCTTTTGTGTGATACACTATGAAACCAGCAAACAGATGTTATTGCTTTTTCAACTTACTCTAAGAACATATGATGTATATTAAAAGGCATTTCCCATTCCATAGGGTTTTTTTTTCCTCAATGAGTTTATTAAACAAAAATATTGTGTGATTATATCAAGTGAATTGTTTGGCAACTTTGTAGATGTTAGTGCCAGATATGGTTTCAGCATATGGTTTCCATTAATATATCTTTTTTTCCTATAGTATAGCTGCAGTAACCCGCTTTGCATGTGGCAGTAAACCACAGTGTGTTTGGTTCTTAACTTAGGGTGGCCTGGGAGCCATACCATTCCGATTTGTTGAACAACAAATCACTGCTGGTGGGGAGAACTTCTTAGTACCGATGGAAGAGAATATTTATATTTCAGAGTTGAACTGTAGGGTCCTTGGTGCTTGCAGGAAAACAACAAAGCTCAGAGAACACCAAGGACCTCACAACACTCTTAGTTCTTTATTCACCCTATAAAAAAACAAGATTCTTTCCCAGGCATGAATGGGATAGGTATATGCAATTATCTCACATCAGCTGAAAAGAATGGACGCTTCGGTTAAAAAAATTTAAAACAAATGGATGTGAAGTATAAACAGTTAAAATATTGGTGCTGAAGAGCATGAACATATTTGAAGATAATTCATACTTAATAGAGTTGTATGTTGCATCAGATTTCAAAGAGACGACAACAATGAAAGGCTTCTAAGTGTGTTGAGTACTCACGTGCCCAGCGGCTAGAAACTTGTTAAAGTAGCTGCAGCTTTTCGCAGGATCACATGACTGCTCTTCATGCTGTAACATAACCCAAAGAAAAGGCACATTTGGTCTAAGATAGCAATAGCAGTTAGACTGTATTTTTTGGAGTGTAAGATACACCTTATTCCCTCCCTAAAAGAGGGTGGAAATGTGGGTGCATCTCATGCACTGAATAAGCCATTTTTGGCTTTCCAAAGCCCCACTCCTGTGTCCAATTTTGGGGGAAAATTGGTGCATTTTTTGCAAAAATGGGGTGTGCAGAGGGGTTGGGAAGCCTGCAGAGTGCTTCTCGGGGGATGGGGAAAGGCAAAAGCACCCCCATTTTTGCAAAGAGTGGGCCGTTTCTTTGCAAAAACAGTGTTTTTGCCTCCCCCCAGCACCCAGAAGCACTATGCAGGCCTCTCAAACCCTCTGTGCACCCTTTTCACCCATTTTTGCCAAAAATGGGGCACAAAGAGAGTTTGGGAGTCCTGCAGAGTGCTCCTGGGGGCTGGAGAGGACAAAAAAAAATTCTTACCTCTTTAATATCTTGGTGTGTCTTATACATCAGTGCATCTTATAGCAGTATATACTGCTTCATAGGGCTCTCTAAGTGGGTTACAGAATGAGTAGTGGATTCCTACCAGAACGTTAAAGGATGCCCCACAGGTAGTAAAAGTTGAGCTGTGCATGCAGCTTCTGGTGTCTTGTGTGTGTGCACGCGCACATCCCAGCATGTTTTTGCTTCTGCGCATGCGCAGGAAACAAAATCTCAGGAGGGGATGTGTGTGCGAGAAAGATTTTGTTGATTGTTTACTTGTGCACATGCCCGGAAGCAAAAAAAAAAAAAAATCACTGGAATCTCATGCATATGCATCACTTTACAAGATTTTTATTCCTGCACATGCGCAGAAGGAAAAACATGGAAGACACCAGAGGTTATGTGCACAGCGCACCGGTAGGAGCAATCCGCCCCTGTACAGAATCCCCATATTGCCTCCAACAATCTGGGTCCTCATTTTACCAACCTTGGAAGGATGGAAGGCTGAGTCAACCTTGAGCCGGTCAGGATCGAACTCCTGGCACTGAACAAAGTCAGCCTATAATACTGCATTGTAACCACTTCACCACCATAACTCTATGTGTGCACCCATGTGCCTATTTTTCTCTCTTCCTTTCTCAATTCAGCTACCTTTTACCTTCAATCTATCTCTATCCTAGTCTCAGCCCCATCATTTACTTATTCATTTATTCACCCATCCATTGCTTTACTGATTGTGATGAAAAGGGGGAATATGAAAGAGGGAGAGAGAGAGAATCTGTATGTGGGACAGTGGTTGGTATATGTGAATTGTCTCAAATTATTTTTTAAGCAAAATATTTTATGAATAATTTTAATTCAAAATTATTTACTAAATTTTCTAATTATGCTTACATACACATTTATCAGGGAGGGGTATATTTCCAGTTCAGCAAAACCCACAGAATTATAGTCTTTATCTACAATTCCACTGCTCAAAAAAATAAAATAACTCAAATAACTCATCCTAGATCTAAATGAATGAAATATTCTAATTGAATACTTAGTTCTGTACAAAGTTGAATGTGCACAACAGCATGTGAAATTGATTGTCAATCAGTGTTGCTTCCTAAGTGGACAGTTTGATTTCACAGAAGTTTGATTTACTTGGAGTTATATTGTGCTCTTTAAGTGTTCCCTTTATTTTTTTTGAATAGTGTACAATTTTGGAAGCTCTGGATGTATTAAGAGCATCCAACAGAAACATTTTTTAATGACATTGCCAAAAGGCATTGCTAAACTTAAACATAAACCTGAGTTAGGTTTATGCTATAAATACATTCTTGCACATCAAATTTTGTTTGGTAGTTTTATGAATAGATTAAAAAGCAGATCCTATCCCAGTTTCTGTCATCCTTAGATATCCAAGTCCATAACGGATGAAAAGTTTTAGAAGTGAGTGAGTCCACACAGCAACAAGATTCCAAAGCTTGTTTTATCCCTTTCGGCCAGGGGTCCCCAAACTATGGGTTTCAGGCTACAGGCTGCATGTGGCCCACCAAAGCCATTAATCTGGCCCGTGCAGGACCACGAGGCTGCCCCACCCATTTCACCCCACTCACCCTTCAGCAGAGCTAGGATTTTCCCTGAAGGCAGTAACTGAAAAGTAATTTTGGTCTGCAGAATGTTTCTGGAGATGTGGGTGTGGGAGACCAAAAAATGGGCAAAAATGGCCCATTTTTGGTAAACCCATCTCTCATTTTTCCTGGTTTTGGACTGCAGAACACTACTGTACTGTTGAAAGAACACCAAAAAAAAAACCCGGGCAAAAACGTCCCGTTTCTGGTCAAAAAAATGTCCTATTTTGGCCTGGTTTTGATCTGCAGAATGCTACTGGAGGTGGAGTAGTGGTAATAGGTGGCCAAAAAAATGGGTAAAACCAGCCAGTTTTTGGTCAAAAAAGAACCACTTTTGCCTGGTTTTGGATTACAGAATGCTACTGGAATGGGGATGAAAGGAGCCCAAAACCAGGCAAACCCTGCTCATTTTAGTCAATAAACAAGCCCTTTTTGCCTGGTTTTGGACTGCAGAATTCTACTGGAGGTGGGCAGAGCACATAGATGCCCCAGGAAGCAAAAAAAGGGGCAAAAACTGCCTGTTTTTCACCTCCCCTGCCTCCAGAAGTTACAGATGAAACTCAAAATATTAGAATATTGTGCAAAAGTTCATATATATCAGTAATGCAACTTTAAAAGTGAAACTAATACATGAGAGAGACTCATTACATGCAATAGCAATAGCATTTAGTCTTATATACTGCTTCATAGTGCTTTGCAGCCCTCTCTAAAGCAGTTAACAGAGTCAGCATATTTCCCCCAACAATCTGGGTCCTCATTTTACCCACCTAAGAAGAATGGAAGTTTGAATCAACCTTGTGTCTGGTGAGATGCAAAGCAAAATAGTTCAAGCTGTGATTTGTCATAATTGTGATGATTATGGGGTACAGCTCATGAAAACCCCAAATCCACAATCTCAGAAAATTAGAATATTGTGAATAGGTGCAATATTCCAGGCTCAAAACTTAATTAGCTCTAACCGGCTAATTAAGCCATATCACCTGCCAAGGGTTCCTGAGACTTTAAATGGACTCTCAGTCTGGTTCAGTAGGAATCACAATCATGGGAAAGATTGCTGACCTGATGGTTGTGCAGAAAACCATCATTGACACCCTCCATAAGGTGTCATAAAGCCTCAAAAGGTAATTGCAAATGAAGTTGGAGTTTCCCAAAGCACAATGTATCAAAGAAAATTGTGTGGAAGGGTAAAGTGTGGAAGAAAATGTACACAATCAGCAGGGATGACTGCCGCCTGGAGCAGATTGTCAGGAAAAGGCCATTCAAAAATGTTGGGAACTTTTTACAAGGAGTGGACTGAGGCTGGAGTCAGTGTATCAAGAGCCACCACACATACAGATCCTGGACAGGGGCTTCAAATGTCTCATTCCTCTTGTCAAGCCGCTCCTGAACAACAAACAATGTCAGAAGCATCTTACCTGGGCTAAAGAAAAACAGACCTGGTCTGTTGCTCAGTGGTCCCAAGTCCGCTTTTCTGACAAGAGCAACTTTTGCATCTCATTTTGGAAACCAAGGATCCAGAGTATGGAGGAAGAATGGAGAGGCACACACTGCAAGATGCTTTAAGTCCAGTGTGAAGTTTCCACAGTCTGGGTTGATTTGGGGAGCCATGTCATCTGCTGGTGTTGGTCCACTGTGCTTCATTAAGTCCAGGCTCAATGCAGCCGTCTACCAGAAGATTTTGGAGCACTTCATGCTTCCTTCCACAGACGAGCTTTATGGGGATGCTGACTTCATTTTCCAGCAGGACTTGGCACCTGCCCACACTGCCAAAAGCACCAAAACCTGGTTCAATGACTATGGGATTACTGTGCTTGATTTGCCAGCAAACTCGTCTGACCTAAATCCCATAGAGAATCTATGCGGCATTGCCAAGAGAAAGATGAGAGACACGAGACCGAACAATGCAGAGGAGCTGAAGGCCGCTATTGAAGCATCCTGGTCTTCCATAATAACTGCAGTGCCACAGGCTTCCATGCCACACTGCATTAAGGCAGTAATTGCTGCAAAAGGGGCCCAAATGAAGTACTGAGCACATATGCATGCTTACATTTTTCAGAGGTCCAATAGTGTTCTATGTACAATCCTTATTTTATTGATTGCATGTAATATTCTAATTTTCTGAGATTATGGATTTGGGGTTTTGATAAACTGTACCCCATAACCATCATAATTATGACAAATCACGGCTTGAACTATATTGCTTTGCATATAATGAATCTCTCCCATATATTAGTTTCACCTTTTAAGTTGCATTATTGAAATAAATTTATTTTTGCACGATAGTCTATTTTTTTTTAGTTTCACCTGTATATAGATAGACAGAGGGAGAGAGAGGGGGGGATATAGAAAGATAAATAGGGAGAGGGAGGGAGAGAGGGAAGGAAAGAGAGAAGGAGAAGGATAGAGAGAGAAAAGAGAGAGAAAAGGTGAAAGTGTGAGAGGGGAAGAAAAAGAAAGAAAGACAGATTTCTGAAGCTCCTTGTGGCTGAAAAGAATTGCTACAAAATTTGAGTCTTGTGAATTGAACCACTAGACTCCTAAATAACTGAAAAAAGTGATATAGTATAAAGAAAAGACAACCAAAGAAGAGCAACATTCAAACAAAAGCAAATAAGACACCCCCAGGAGCAAAACAAATGTAAGTTGAATTGGTGTGCATTGTTCAATGGACTGTTAAATTGGCCATGCCCATCTAGTCATATGACCACCTAGCCACAGCCACCCAACCGGTCTGCCCCCATTCCCAGCAACAGTTTGAGGGACCCTGAATATAGGCTGCCTGTTAAAAAGGTGTGAGGACCCCTGCTTTAGGCCCTTCAAGGTTTGGTTCATATGGTGAGCCCTTCCTTCTGTTTACGTCTCTCAGCCTAGATTTTGAGGTCAAAGTGTTTGTCTCCCTTCATCTGGCAAAGCGTTCAGAAAATTTCAATGCTGTTGAAGTGGAACATTCAAGTATAGCATGATCCTCATAGTATACTCATACACTGGCTTCAACTGCACACTGAATGGGAAAAAATAGCCCACTGAACATTTTAGGACTGTCTTGATCAATTCTCCATCAGACGAGGCCTGATCCACAGTTCCCATCTCACCTTGCTGCCGATTTTATGTTATTTCGTTATGAAGTTATCATTAAAAGGTGTTTTCTGTTCAACGTTTATTCTGCTGTCATGCTTCCAAGTGGCTTTTTAAAGGTACAGTATAGGTCAGTAAGGGCAAACCTTTTTTTCCTTGGGTGTCAAAAGAGCATGCGCACACGCTATCATGCTTGCGCAAGTGGCCACACCCATAATTCATAATTTTGCCTGGAGAGGGCAAAAACAGCTTTCCCCACCTCCCAGAAGTCCTCTAGAGGCTGGAAATGGCTTGTTTCCCAACCTCTGGTGGGCCCAGTACGCTCGTATTTCACCCTCCACAGGCTCCAAAGGCTTCCCTGGAAGCGGGGGAGGGTAAAAATGTCCTCCCTCATCCCTCTGGAGGCTCTCTGGTAGCCAAAAATGCCCTCCCAGATCCTCTGTGTGAGCTTAAAATCTGGCCAGCACATACATGTACGTTGGAGCTGAGTGAGGACAATGGCTCGCATGCCAGCAAATATGGCTCTGCATGCCACCGCTGGCACCCGTGCCATAGGTTCACTATCACTGTAGTTCTCCACTTACAACAGTTCATTTAGTGAAAATTACAACACCAAACCTAGTGACTCATGACCATTTTTCACACTCATGACTGTTGTAACATCCCAATGGTCTCGTGATCAAAATAGAGTATTTATGATGGTTGCAGTGTCTTGGGGTCATGTGATCCCTTTTGCAACCTTCTGACAAGCATTTTATTTATTCTGTTGTAAGCCGTCCTGAGTCGGTTGAGAAGGGTGGCATAGAAATCTAATAAAATAAAATACCGGTAAATAAATTTAAAAAGTCAATGGAGAATCCAGATTAACAGCCATATTATTATTATTTATTAGATTTGTATGCCGCCCCGAGTTTTCAGAGATGGGCAGCATACAAATCTAAATAATAATGATAATAATAATAATAATAATAATAATAATAATAATAATAATAATAATAAAACAACTTAATAGCTGCACTAATTCACCTAATGTCCATGGCAAGAAACGCCATTAAAAAGGTGAGTGCAAAGCTCAATTAACAACTGTGTTGCTTAGCAACAGAAATGTTGGACTCCATTGTGGTCATAAGTGGAGGACTACCTGTCTACGCTACCTCCTCACACACCCCCGGGGGGCACCATTGGTAGCGCTTGGGTATATTTTCAGTTGAGGTATATTTATATTTATATTCATGGCATCGGACCAGAATATCTCCGGGACCGCCTTCTGCCGCACGAATCCCAGCGACCGGTTAGGTCCCACAGAGTTGGCCTTCTCCGGGTCCCGTCGACTAAACAATGTCGTTTGGCGGGACCCAGGAGAAGAGCCTTCTCTCTGGGGGGCCCGACCCTCTGGAACCAGCTCCCACTGGAGATCAGAACTGCCCCCACCCTCCTTGCCTTTCGTAAAGTTCTTAAGACCCATCTCTGCTGTCAGGCATGGGGGAACTGAGACATCTCCCCCGGGCCTATACAGTTTATACATAGTATGTTTGTGTGTATGCTTGCTTTTAATAATGGTGTTTTTAGTGTTTTTTAAATTATTAGATTTGTTCTTACATTGTCTTTGTTATTGTTGTGAGCCGCCCCGAGTCTACGGAGAGGGGCAGCATACAAATCTAATAAATAATAATAATAATAATAATAATAATAATAATAATAATAATAATAATAATGGTAGTGGTAGTAGTAGTAGTAGTAATAATAATAATAATAATAATAATAATAATAATAATAATAATAAATATTGTATACAAGATTTTGAAAACATTAATGTGTGATGGCGAATTGAAAGTCTAACACCAGTAGGTTGCCAGAAGATTAAGCTCTTTGGAATGGATGAAGAAGTTATAATCTTTATTTGTACAAAGGATTGTGCACTAAGGTTTTAAGGGGTCAGTGAAGAACCTGCTTATGTAATATAGTCTGGGGCAACAACAGAAGCATCCACATGGGCACAACAATGATTGATGCTTTCAGCTTCTCTTTTTCCGCTTGATGTTTAACAGGAGAGATGAAGCGTGAAAAAATATGCTACAGAAGTTTCTCTTTCACAAGATCTTAAATTATATACCTGCCACATCTGCTTATGAACCAAAAGTTTCTTAACCTTCCCTCTGAGATCGTGTTTGGAGTACAGTAGTAGCTCTGCTTCATGGTAGTTTCTTTTTAATGTCAAACCCAATAAATGTTTTGGTGTGTTTTTTTTACTTTTACCAAATGATTTTCTGTCCCAGTTACAAGGAAACAGTATTACGGTGTCTTTTTCATTATTAAAAAAGGTGTAGTCTGACATTTACAACTTGTCCATAAAACTGCACTTGACTGCAGTAAAGCGTGTCTGTCGTTCAACTTGTTTTCATGTGGATTGGATCAAGAATGTTTTTCCCAGTACTTAGAAAACTCTATTTTTATAGAGACCAAGAGGATTATCTTGCCAGGAAAGGTGAGTGTTTTCCAATTTCTCAAAAGAGAATGTTAAGACGGCAGAGGTGGGTTCCTATTTATTTCACTGCTGGTTTGCATTGTGACATTTTGTGCTCACCAGTGGTGAGTTCATATTGGTGTAGTCCAGATTGCTGTATGGGTAGGAACCCACTGATGACACAATTTTCGGCCATTTTTTTCTGGTGTCTCCATGTCGGAAGAAGGCCTCCCGCCCACCCTCATCTTAATGCCAGCCTTTATCTTTCGTCCGAAGCACAGCTGAGAAGCTCCTTCTCAGAAGATGCCAGGGAAAAAAATCACTGGAAATTGTGTCATCAGTGGGTCCCTACATGTGCGGTGCTCTAGACCAGTGTTTCCCAACCTTGACAACTTGAAGATACCTGGACTTCAACTCCCAGAATTCCCCAGCCAGCGAATGCTGGCTGGGGAATTCTGGGAGTTGAAGTCCAGATATCTTCAAGTTGCCAAGGTTGGGAAACACTGCTCTTGACCACATGGGTAGGAATCCACCACTGGTGCACACACTCCGTTCGCATGCACATATGCATTCCTTCATCCAATTTGGCTTCCGTACATGCTCAGTAGCTGCAATTAGCCCAAAACACACCTGAGGAGCTGATCAGCTGTGCTTCAGGCGAAGGAATAAAGGTCAGTTTCAACCTGGGGCATGGAGGAGGGCCCTCTTTCAAGCAGCAACAGCAGAAATAACATCCAAACAGTAAAAAAATTGTCAAAAAAAATCCAAAAAAAGATGGCGGCCCCCATAGACCGGCACTGACCCAACTGGATCCATGATGCCATCCTGATGTCACGAGTGGATCAATAGTAGTTCGGGAAATCTGGTCCAAACCAGGAGTAACCTACCCCTGTTAGACAGAAACAATAATTTCCCAGAATCTGCTGTTGAACATTTTGAATAGCACCTTCTGAAAAACTGAAGTAAAATGTAAGATGCGGCATTCTGGGTGTAACATGTGAGACAGTATTATAATTAGAGTTCCATTCTATATAAATAGTAAAGAGTATGAATTGTCAATTCCCCCTCCAAAGAATGATGTCCAATGGGCAATTTTGTATGTGTGTACAGCATACAAGCAGTCCTTGACTTACAACCATAATTGGGCTCAAACTGTTGCTAAGCATGACAGTTGTCAAGTTTAAGTTTTATTGGATTTATAGGCCGCCCAACTTCAAGCGGAAAAAGTGAGTTTTGCCCCATTTTCTAACCTTTCTTGCCACTATTGTTAAGTGCATTTGTTCAGTTAGTAACACGGTTGTTACATGAATCTGGCTTGCCCATTGACTTTGCTTATTAGAAGGCTGCAAAAGGTGATCACATGACCCCAGGACACAGCAACCATCATGAGTCTGTGCCAAATGTTTGAATTTTGGTCACGTGACCATGGCGATGTTGCAACGGTCATCCAAATGTCATAAATAACTTTTTGAACAATCACTAAATAAATTATTGTAAATTGAGGGCTATCTGCATGTGTACAGACTCCAAATTAATTCTGGGGAAAGGATTTGGCCTATGAAAAAAGTGGTTGTAAAGAATATAAATTTTCTATATTGGGAAATGAAACAAAATTCTAATTTTGACAAAAAGAAACAGGTAATGGGGAAGTGGCACTAGTTATAATACTTTAAATGTGCCTTTTTGATGACAATCAATAATTGCTAAAAACAGCTTGTGGTAACCATGCTGGTTGTCAAGAGTGTTGTCTATGTAATTTTACCCAAGCTAAATTTTCTGAGGTAGGCCAAATTGCTACACTGACTCTCCTTTCCGAGCAGGAAGTGGTTAGCTTCAAAGCTCAGAAACAAAGAGAAAGGCAACTTTATTTATTTCTGAAGATGGGTCCTTGTGGCAAAGTGCCTTTGTAATGCCTCTCTTCCATTAGGCTCCCCAAATTAGGGGTTGCTTTGAAGAATTAGATGTCATGGAATCATTCAGAATCATTCTACTAATGGATAAAATGCTGATAGAGACACCTTTAGAATTAAGTTTATCTCCCTGTGGAGAGCAGGATTTGGTATAATTAAAATCAAAGCACGCTATATAATTCTCATCCAGTATAGACTCCCTGGGTAGCCTATCTTTGCATTTAGGTGATTGGAAGAGAAGTGGAATATCTGTTAAGCTGGTGGAGGAGCAGAAGGAAAGAAAAAGCCAGAAAAATCCTTTTCTTTTCTTTTCTTAAGCCCATACTATTTATTTATTATTTATTTATTTAGTTCGATTTTTATGCCGTCCTTCTCCTTAGACTCAGGGCAGCTTACAACATGTTAGCAATAGCACTTTTTAACAGAGCTAGGCTATTGCCCCCACAATCCGGGTCCTCATTTTACCCACCTCGGAAGGATGGAAGGCTGAGTCAACCTTGAGCCAGTGATGAGATTTGAACCGCTGACCTTCAGATCTACAGTCAGCTTCAGTGGCCTGCAGTACAGCACTCTACCTGCTGCGCCACCCCGGCATATTCCTAAATATGTATTGCTCATCTTGTGTGTACACAGGTAGGTTCCTCCTGGTTTGGACCAGTTCAACTGAGCCATTAGCAAACCGCTGGTGACATCACGATGATGTCACAGAACCAGTTCTGTCAGTGCCAGTCCATGGATGATGCCATCTTTTTTGGGGATTTTTTTAAAAATCCATTTTTTTTTCTTCTGTACATGCCAGAAGCCAAGTTTCCAGCACTGCGCATGTGTCACCATCTTGTTTTCAGCTTTTGAGGGTGGGGGACTGGGATTTCTTTTTGATTTTTCAGCACTGCACATGTGAGGTGCAACTACGCAGCACAGGAGGAAGTGAACTGGCTGTGAGGCAAGCTAGAACCAGGAGTGGGCTACTGTCTGGACATGGCGGGGATGCAGCGGGTTAGCGAAAATGGAGCTCCACCCCAGAGCACCCAATTTGCACTGAAAGATGTTGAAAGAAAATGCAAGGCATCCTGCATAAGCCACGCCCACAGAGTGGTAGTAAAATTTTGGTAGCCCTTCATTGGCTAGAATCCACCCCTGTGTGGGTAGCCAGGGCATTAAAGCAAGGATATAAGCTGAAGTCTGAAAATTGCTCTATTTTTCAAAAAAATGTTTTTGGTTACATATCAATGAACTTCCCAGGCATCAGCATTTATCTATCTATCTATCTATCTATCTATCTATCTATCTATCTATCTATCTATCTATCTATCTATTTATTTATTTATTGGATTTGTATGCCGCCCCTCTCCGCAGACTCGGGGCGGCTAACAACAGCAATAAAACAGCATATAATAATAATGGATTTGATGGATTTGGACAGATTTCATGAATAAAGTTGAAACTAATAATACAGTTGTCTTCACATTTTCTGTTGGCTGTTCTGGCTTGTGAAAAAAGACCATTAACCATATCGGTGATAATCGTGATGGGTTAAAAAAACAAAAATGAAAAATGAAACATCCAAGGAATCATTGATATGAAGTAGGGGTATTTTATCAACTTTTGAACCTTGATTAGGTAAAGGTGCTATAAAAGGAACTCTGTTTGAGCTAATTTGTGATTCTGATTTCTACATATAAGGAACCTCACCGAGCGCAAGTTATTGTGTAAAGCAGGGGTGTAAAACCCGCGAGTCATGGCAGAGTCACATGATTTATTTTTATTTATTTATTACTTAGATTTGTATGCCGCCCCTCTCCGAAGACTCGGGGCGGCTCACAACACGTGGAAACAAATCATAAATAATCTAACAAATTTAAAATTAAAAGATTTAAAAGACCCCATATACTAACAGACATACACACAAGCATACCATATATAAATTAAACATGCCCAGGGGAAGATGTTTCAGTTCCCCCCATGCCTGACGGCAAAGGTGGGTTTTAAGGAGTTTACGGAAGGCAGGAAGAGTAGGGGCAGTTCTAATCTCCGGGGGGAGTTGGTTCCAGAGGGCCGGTGCCGCCACAGAGAAGGCTCTTCCCCTGGGGCCCGCCAACCGACATTGTTTAGTTGACGGGACCCGGAGAAGGCCCACTCTGTGGGACCTGATCGGTCGCTGGGATTCGTGCGGCAGGAGGCGGTCTTGGAGATATTCTAGTCCAATGCCATGAAGGGCTTTAAAGGTCATAACCAACACTTTGAATTGTGACCGGAAACTGATCGGCAACTAATGCAGACTGCGGAGTGATGGTGAAACCTTGGCATACCTAGGTAAGCCCATGACTGCTCTCGCAGCTGCATTCTGCACGATCTGAAGTTTCCGAACACTTTTCAAAGGTAGCCCCATGTAGAGAGCATTACAGTAGTCGAACCTCGAGGTGATGAGGGCATGAGTGACTGTGAGTAATGAGTCCCGGTCCAGATAGGGCCGCAACTGGTGCACCAGGCGAACCTGGGCAAACGCCCCCCTCGCCACAGCTGAGAGATGTTTTTCTAATGTGAGCTGTGGATCGAGGAGGACGCCCAAGTTGCGGATCCTCTCTGAGGGGGTCAATAATTTCCCCCCCAGGGTAATGGACGGACAGATGGGATTGTCCTTGGGAGGCAAAACCCACAGCCACTCTGTCTTATCCGGGTTGAGCTTGAGTCTGTTGGCACCCATCCAGGCCCCAACAGCCTCCAGGCACTGGCACATCACTTCCACCGCTTCGTTGACTGGGCATGGGGTGGAGATGTAAAGCTGGGTATCATCCGCATATTGATGATACCTCACCCCATGTCCTTGGATGATCTCGCCCAGAGGTTTCATGTAGATGTTGAATAGCAGGGGGGAGAGGACCGACCCCTGAGGCACCCCACAAGGGAGAGACCTAGGAGTCGACCGCTGACCCCCCCACTAACACCGACTGTGACTGGCCAGAGAGGTAGGAGGAGAACCACTGAAGAACAGTGCCTCCCACCCCCAACTCCTCCAACCGGTGCAGAAGGATACCATGGTCGATGGTATCGAAAGCCGCTGAGAGGTCAAGGAGCACCAGGACAGAGGATAAACCCCTGTCCCGGGCCCGCCAGAGATCATCCATCAACGCGACCAAAGCGGTTTCCGTGCTGTAACCGGGCCTGAAACCCGACTACTGGGGACCTAGATAATCGGCTTCTTCCAAGGACCGCTGGAGCTGGAGCGCCACCACCTTCTCGACAACCTTCCCCATAAAGGGAAGGTTGGAGACTGGACGATAGTTGTTAAGCACAGCTGGGTCCAGGGAGGGCTTCTTGAGGAGGGGGCGCACGAGCGCTTCTTTATAGAGTGATGGAAAAACTCCCCTCCCCAAGGAAGCGTTGGTAATCTCCTGGGCCCAGCTCCGCGTCACCTCCCTGCTGGCCGAAACCAGCCAGGAGGGACACGGATCCAGTAAACAGGTGGCGGAACTCACAGCTCCAATGGCCTTGTCCACTTCATCAGGTGTCACCAGATCAAACTCTTCCCAGACAGGTGGACAAGTACGTGCCCCAGTCACCTCGACTGACTCGATGTATCGGAACTTTTCCCCCTTTGCTAAACTAGACGTGGAAGTGGCCAGCACATGACGCATCTGGCCTACAAGCCATGAGTTTTACAACCCTGATGTAAAGGATCTCCTGGGCAAATAACACATAGGTGGAGTTTGGTTAACAAGTCCTTGTTCCCAATTTATAGTTTTCCTTGATTTTTCTTTTTTTCCCCCCTCATGTTTTATTGCTACAGATATATTCCCTTTATGTGGGAGACAAAAAAAATGCAAACAATTGAAGGAAGGTCAGCAAGGCTACCTTAAGCATGCATACTTCAGTTTTAGAATTAACCATGGAGAGTCTTCTAAGCCTTCAAGAGGGATGAAAAGAGACAAGATTCTACTTACTTTTGGAGGGGGCTCAGGGCAAGCATTCTATCCTGCCCCTTTGCACCACCTTCCATACAGAGGGAATGAAAAGCGATAGGAAAGAGCCTCTTCTGAGACAAGAAACTCTGGAGTCTCAACTAAGCAGAGAATCTGTATCAATCAGAAGAAGATTTCTTCTCCAACAAGTCATCCTCTAGTTACGAAGGCTGATGTGAAGAGGATAGGGAGGGCTTGTTCCTGCTTTCTCTGAACATGAGTAGAATCTCACAATTCCTTAGAGAGTGTGACTGTGTGAGGAAAGCTATAGTTAAACCAGAGTTCAAGAGGAGGACTTATATTATGGAAAACAGCAAAAGACAGGAAGGACAAAGTCTACTTAGCGCAACGGGGAAGCCACAATAAAGCACAGGACCTGCCATAGCATTTAGGCAGGGCAAATTAGTTGGGTATCATGAAAGGGCAGCACATTGTTTGCTTAATGCTATTATTACTATATTTTTAACACCAGGGAGGGGAAGTGGTGCTTAGGAGATTTTCCTCACCTGCCAAAATAATTTAACTAGCTTTGGTATTATTTGGCTTGACACAGAAGGGATGGCGGGAAGGGAGCACCATCGGCTGCTGCATTCGGCCAAATAGAAGCAAAATTTATTGAGCCAGCTTTGCATTTCTAATATAATGGAACAAACTCCCTCCGGAGATACGTACCACCCCCCTCCCTCCTGATCTTTCTTAAAGCTTTGAAGACCCACCTCTGCCGGCGGGCATGGAGGCCGTGAGTGTTGAGATTGTCTCCGGCCAATATTATGAATGATTGAATTGGATGAATGTGTGTGACTGTATATGGGGTTTTTCTAACATTTTTAGCAATTTGGTATAATTCTTTTCTAAAGTAATTTAGATTTCTTTATAAATGTTGTTGCATTTATAAAGTTGTATGTTGCCCTGAGTCATCTCGAGAAGGACAGCATAGAAATCTAATAAATAAAAAAATATGAAAGGTTGTTTGTTTAAAAAAACAGCATGTTTTTAAAAATGCAAATCTAAACCAGGAATTTAAAAGGTGCCATCAATATAGTCTCTCTCTCTCTCTCTCCCCCTCTTTCTCTGTGCATCTCTCTCTCTCTCTCTCTCTCTCTCTCTCTCTCTCTCTCTCTCTCTGTGTGTGTGTGTGTCTGTCTATCTGTCTCTGTCTCTCTCTCTCTGTCTCTCTGTCTCTCTCACTGTATGTGTGTATCTGCATGCATTCTAACAAATGTTCATTCCATAATGTTGAGGCATTATTTGGAAGATGTTTGGCCAACTTTAAAACAGTCACAAGACCTCTTTCAAGCCTGGGATGCTTATGTTCAACAAAAAAATAATAATCTTCCTGATCTTCTTTACAGGGTTGTTGTTGTCAGTACATGAAGTCCTTCATACATGGAAAGTGCTGTAAAAAAAAAAAAGCTAAGCGCTATTAAGTTGGCTGGGGTGAGTTCAATAAAAATTTATTGCCAAGTAATTGTGCCTAGCATTGCAGTCTTAGTCACAGATGGCTATCACTTGCATAATTTCATTAGACATGTGAATTGCAAGGATTTGCTCTTTAGGCATTTCTGCTCTGGTTCACAAAGTTCACACTTGCTGCAAATACAAGGACAGTGAGGGGCAAAAGCAAATTTATCATCATGTCTTTTCTCCCATCCTGCTTGCATTCATCACTTAAAGTAATCAGTTTTGTTAACGGTGGATTTCAGCTGATTGTGTGACTTTTTTGGTAGTCCATTAAAATTCCAGCTCGGGGAATTAATGTAAGAATAACCCTTGACTACAAACTGCCTGACATGGGAGATGTATGAACTAAGCAACACTTTCCTTGTAATCTATAGCCACTTCTAACTTCTGGCTGCCTTTTTTGGGTTTGGGGTGGTTTTTGTTTTTTGTTTTGATCCAGCTCTGCTTTTATATGTCTAGTTAAAAATCTGTTAGGATTTACTGCAAGCTTTGTTTATGCAAGGATTGGAGCTTTGGATGGTGTCAATTAGGCAAACGCAAGGAAGTGAAGGCTTGCGGAGGTGAAACCAATGGATCACAGAGCAGGTTTGTCGGTGGGAAACCAGCTGTAGGATTAGCTGGGAAAGGAAACCGCTGCGCTACTCTGGCACTCACCGAGGGGTGTCAAACAGCAGTCTGGAAAGAGCAACTCTGATTTGTTTACATGAAAGCGAGTCGAGCTCTTCACCGCTGACAAATTGTGTGTGGCACATCACAACATTAAAGTTTGCCATAAATCACTTAGTTCTTGCCAAGATGAAAAGAAAGTTTATCCTTTTGGTGTGCGCAGTACACATGTGTCAGGGTGGGTGTAGCAAGTCTCACCCGTGACAGCCTGATGGCTTGTAACAGTTAAAGAGGCTGTCAAAGATCCCTTTCACATATGCAACACGTTCTGTTCTGTTTCTCTCCCACACAGCCCTAGGGAGGACTTATTAAAAGACAGAATCCAGAAACAGAACAACAGAACGTCGGGGCTGTCACAGCTCAGAGCCCAAACTATTCATCACTTTATTAATAAACCATAGCCCATTCTGGACAACAAACAAGACTGTACTTTCTCTAGCTTCAGGCCCATATTTGCATACGAAAAACCCACCTTGAAGCCAATTCTCACAGGCAACAAGAAACAACAATGCTAATATGGGAACTGTGACAAAGCAGATATCTGCTTTGCACCTCCATCTTCAGCAACTATCAACCGCCCCACTAAGTACTTCCATAATATTAATTGCACCATCAGATGGGCATACGGGGAGTCCTTGGCTTATGACTGCAATCAAACCCAAGATTTCTGTTGTTAAATGAGACATTTGTTAAGTGAGTTTTGCCCCATTTATGACCTTTCTTGCTTCTGTGGCTAAGTGAATCACTGCAGTTGATCAGTTAGTAACCCGGATTTTTAAATGAACCTGGCTTTTCCCATTGACTTCGGTTGTTGGAAGGTTGTAAAGGGGATCACATGACCCTAGAGTAGAGCAATGGTCATAGGTATGAACCAGTTGCCAAACATCTTAATTACAATCAAGACTTTGCAGAGGACACAGCAAAGGTCGTAATTGTGAAAAGTGGTCATAAGTAGCTTTTTTCACTGCACTTATAATTTTGAATAGTCACTGAACGAACTATTGTAAGTTGAGGACTACCTATATATATCCTCCATTAAGCTCCCAGAGCAAAGGGATGAAGGTATATATTTTATTTATTTGTTCAATGCGTACAGCTGCCTATTTCATATACTGGACAAAGCATAAATCTATTCAAAGTATAAAAACATATTCAACAATAGAGCACCATTTCTTCTCTACCAACATAACCTGATCCTCAGGCCAGATGACAAACTCATGTTTTTGAGTCAGTGGTGGGATTCATTTTTTTTAACTACTGGTTCTGTGGGCATGGTTTGGCTGTCATGTGAGTGTCCGTCAATGTCACTTCAACCCAGTCATATGACTCTTCACTCCCAGCCACACCTACCCAGGTTTTGTGGCTCCAGGTGTTTTCTGTGGAAAATGGGTCATGTGTATGGGTGGGTGGCCAACTTGATTGTATTGAGCATATGCTTTTCTGATTTATTTGTATCGCTATTATAAGTGTTCTACCATTATTATCTTGGTATATTTGTTTTGGTTGTAACCAATTTTTAATATAGACTGTGACTCCCATTTTCTTCGAATCATCTAATGATGTGAGTAGTTTCCCTAGCTTTGGTGCTTCTAACAATTTAATGTGTTTTTTTTTAATGTGTACCTCCTGAATACAAATTATATCTAAGTTTTGTTGTTGTAATTTGTTAAAAGTTTGTCTTCTTTTAATCAATGAATTTAACCCATTTATATTAATTGATAGGATTTTAAATACATTTTCCAGTTTGGCTGTTCTTCCACTCTGAGTTCCTATTTGAGTCGTGTTTTGTTCTTCTCTTTCTTCTGGATTTTGTTCCTCTTGTCTTTGTGTCTCAACTTCTATGCTACTCTCTCCCTCTTGTTCTAGATACTGTTCAGTAAATTGATCAGCTTTTTTTTATTGTATCTATTTTTATCTTTTTATCTTTCCAAGTCACAAGAAGTACCTCTGGTATCTAAATGGTGTTTCTCTTCTAATTAATTTCATTGTGTGGTATTGCAAATCCCTTCTCTTTTCTCTGATTCCCCAGCTCCTTCAAAGGGAGGTCTGGTTGAGGACAATGATGTCTTTTCCTTTATAATTTATTTGTCCAGTCCTTCTAGCTTTGTAGATCTCATCTCTCATATGTTTTTGTGTGTGTAAACTTAACATGTATTTCCCTCAACAATCTGTGTTTCCTTATATAGTTTGTCTGGATTCTGTAAACCTCATCAATATTATTACTTTTACTTCTTCTTTATTTAATTGAAGGACTTCTGCTATAATTTCAGTCATCAAATTTAATGTATATTCTCCTCTGTCTGAAACATTTTGGAATCTCAAGAAGTATGATGCTTTCTCAAGTTTCAACTAAAATTTCGACTCCTCTAGTTCTTTATTCATCATTCTCAATTATTCCTCTGTAGTGATGGGTGAACCGAACTCGCACAATTCGGGTCCATACTGAATTTTGCAATGTTCGGTATGCCGAACACGAACCTGAAATTTTTTGAAACTTCGGGCAAAGTTCAGGGTTGTGTTTGGCGTTCGGAGCTTTGACGTCACCGGCAGGTTGCTAAGAACACCAAGGTGATCACTTTCTGGATTCCAGGAAGTGATCACCTTGGTGTCCTTAGCAACCTGCCGGTGACATCAAAGCTCCGCCCCCAGAATCTCTTCGTGGGAGGGATTCCCCAGCTCCTTCAAAGGGAGGTCTTCATGTAAAAATAAACATTGTTATTTTTACGAAAAAGGACACCACAGTGGCATTGCAAGCAAAGGGCGGTCTTTTCACATAAAAATAAACATGTTTATTTTTATGTGAAAGGACCGCCCTTTGCTTGCATCGCCACTGTGGTGTCCTTTTTCGTAAAAATAACAATGTTTATTTTTACATGTAGACCTCCCTTTGAAGGAGCTGGGGACTCCCTCCCATGAAGAGATTCTGGGGACAGAGCCTTGACATCACCGGCAGGTTGCTAAGGACGCCATGGTGATCACTTCCTGGATTCCATGGAATCCAGGAAGTGATCACCTTGGCATCCTTAGCAACCTGCCAGTATACGTGACGTCAAAGCTCTGCCACCGGAATCTCTTGGTGGGTTTGGTTCAGGTTTGGCCGAATTTTGCCTAAAGTTCGTTTGAACTTGCCGAACCCGAGCACCATTGGGTTTGCCCATCACTATTCCTCTGTTGTTTCTTGTCCTTTTTCCACCCTCTCCATGTTTTCCTCTATTTTTTTGTTCTTGATTAGCTATATGATCTTATTTTCAAGTTTCCTAATTTCTCTTTTCACTTCTACAAAGTTTCCTTTCATCTCTTCATGATTATTTTCAATTGTTTCTTGTGTTCTAGTCTGCTAAAGAGCCTTGGTGGCACAGTGGTTAGAGTGCAGTACTGCAAGCTACTTTTGCTGACTGGCTGCCAGCAGTGTGGCAGATCGAATCTCAGTAGACTCAAGGTTGACTCAACCTTCCATCCTTCCAAAGTCAGTAAAATGAGGACCCAGATAGTTGGGGGCAATATGCTTACTCTCTGTAAACCGTTTAGAGAGGGCTGTAAAGCACTGTGAAGTGATATATAAATCTAAATGCTATTGCTGTTGCTGCCTCCTGAGATTTGATCATGAAGTCCATTATTCTATCAAGGGAGGCTTCCATAGAATGTAAGGAGGAAGCTTGTCCTTTCTCTATTGTTGCCATTTATGTTAGTAGTTTTTGTTCTGCTGGTGAAGCTGTTCCTGAAGCAATTTTCTTTATCATTTTTGCCATTGTTGATGAGGACACTTGTGTTTTGGCAAATAAATTGTTTCAAGCTTTCATGTAACCCTTTCTTAAATTATCTTTGTTTGTTTATTAGTTCCTTTTTTATGCTGACTGTAGCTTATTATCTCTATATAAAACAATCACATTCCAATCAAGTATTTCAATGAATTCATACATTTTTCAATATAAATATTCTATGTAATTCTACTCTATTACAAAAAGGGAAAAGGTTAAGTATCTCACTTATTTTATATATATATATATATATATATATATATATATATATATATATATATATATATATATATATATATATTAAACCATGTATTTAATCTAACAATCACTTAATTAAATCACTCTATAAAAATAATCAAATATTCATTCAATTTATCAGATTAAAATTCAGCTATAATTACCATTTCTCAATATATAGTGACTTATATTTAATAGTTGATGTGTTTAATAGTTAATACATGTTTCACTATTAACCCCTCCAATTGAATTGCATGAAATCTTAATCAAAGACAAAGTTTATATATTTCATGTTCAAGATAGAGAGAATCTCCCCCACCCGTGGTTGTTGTCAAAAAGTATTGTTCCCCTTCTTCCATCCTTTAAGCGAAGTCAATCTATATATTTCTTAGTAATTGTTCAATATGTAACCATCAGCACTGGAAAGCTTTTTCTATCACACTCTTTCCATCCTCTTTCTTTTTAGCATTTTAAAATTGAAATCGTAATCCTCAGTCCAATTTCACCATTGTATTTCTTCTTTCCACTTGTTAGTCCACAGTCTAGACAATTGTCTCAAGATATATATTTTAGTCTTTAAATTGATCTCCTGGCAAGGGTTGTTTTATTACAAAATATCACGTGCAATCCTCCATTCCTTTCCAAGATGTTGCTTCCGAAAACTGCTCAATCATGCCCATTTTTCTCCCCTCTTTCTCAACGTCCTAATTCCTCAATCCCATGATCTCCCAGTTATCTGATCTCAAACTGTTTCGAAGAGTCTCACATTTAAGTTATACAGCCATCTTTCTTTTTCCTCTTTGACAATGTTTTAATTTTTTACTCCTCCTTACCGCTTAAGTGCTGCCCATTCCTCTCTAGAGATTTTCCTCAATTTTCAATTCTACTAAGCCAGATTCTCCCTTCAGAGGATTCTCCGCATTCCACACTCAGCACTCTGCATTTCAATAGACAAAGTTTGTCAGACAATTTACCATTCCATTCTCACTTCCTCTATTTGAGATTCAAGCCACTAGGCCTCTGGATCATCTTCTTTCGGTGTTCTCTTCTGACCCTGTTTTCAGGGTTTTCCGCCTGCTACATCGGGAAGTCACACCCTTCCATTTCTGCAGCAAATTGTCCCCTTTCTTTCTGCGATCTCCTCCAAAGAATCGCATGCCATTCTTGGTAATTCAGGATACAGAAAATCGGGTGAAGATCACTGATAGCTCTCCTCACACCGCACGCCATGGCACCGCCCTGGAAGTTTCTCAACTCCTAGAATTTTTATCAAGTCTGAATTTCATGCTGATTGTGGAATTCTGAGATTTGAAGACCGCAGGTCTGGAAGTTGCAATGGTTGGGAAAAATTGACCTAACTGCTCAATACATTTGATGAAGTAAGCAGCAGCTCATGAAAGCTTATGCCTTAAAATCAAATTTGTTGGCTGGAAAATGTTTTACCAAGTTCCTCTTGATTTTTCTTCCACGTGTACATCTATATAATTCTCCTTATAAGTCAATTTCACTTTTTTTCAAGCAGCACTATATCCTCATTGAGAGAACTGTGCATTTAAAGCCCCGCCTCTCTTTACAGACATAAAAGGATACACTCTGATTGCATAGGAACAGCCGCCATCTTAGCTTTTTCTATTATCCTCCCACTGGATGGATGCCTCTGCTTTGGTGACATCTAAAAGAGAAGGGAGTAAAGTTGATTTTTAAACTGTTAGGTATTTTCTAATTTTCTCCCTTTGTGAAGCTGGGGAGAGAAATTAAAACTGAACAAACAGAAAAATGTGTGTAAACAAAGAGGCGGGTTTATCAATGAGAAAGTACAGGGAGATATCTTTTTTTTTCCTTTTGACTTTAAAAAAAGTCCTTTAGACAGTCTTAAAAGTGTGGGAACTTTTGTCACTCATTTTTCAGGATAATTACCTGACACACAGATCACATCTGTTATCAAGGCAGTCAGGGAGGAGGAGAAAGCGGAAGTAGTAGTAGTAGTAGTTTTGTGAAGTCACAGTGAAAACCTGCATTCCTTCATCCCTTTTCCTTTTGACTTTTATCAAACTAATGCATTTGCTCAAAGCAAAGGTGGCCATTTTTCTTTCTTTGTTAAGTTTGGAAGATCCCCTTTTCCTGTTATGGAAATGGTAATCCTTACAGTAAGGCTCTATTGATGCACTTCTGGTGTAATAACTGCAGTAATAAAATAATTCAGTCGTATTTGATGCTTGATATCAAATATTCTTGTATGAACTACCAATAGATAATCACACTTTAATCACATACAGTAGTTACTCTTCAGTCTGGATACTGCATACATGCACTCTCTCTCACACACACAAACATGCACACTAGTAGTGGGTTCCACTTATCTTTGCTACCAGCTTGCATCACAATGTCCTATTGCAAGATTTCACTTCCATGCATGCTCTGCCAGGAATTAGCCTGAAACACAGCTGAGAAGCTGATCAGCTGTGCTTTGGGGGAAGAAGTCAGTGAAGCAGTGGAAGTGATGTGCCGGTGTCTGGAGGCTGTTGGGGTCTGGATGGGTGTCAACAGACTCAAACTCAACCCTGATAAGATGGAGTGGCTGTGGGTTTTGCCTCCCAAGGACAACCCCATCATTAACCCTGCTGTTCTGTTCGAAAAAAGTTCCTAATGTTATGTTCCCGGGTCACCCTGACCCGGACCGAAAACTCTTCATTTGCAGTGCTTATGTTTGGTCTTTTTGAAAGCTTTTTTCACCTGGAAACATGTTTGAACATTTCTGCACACAATGGAATGAAAATTGAACTGAAAAAATTAATCCTTATTGGTTTATTTTGCACATAAATGTGCCTCCCCCCCCGTTTTTGTGAAAGTTTTTTCAATTTATGGATAGTTTTGCTTGCAAAATCCATTCTATTTTACTAAAGTTGGTGTGGGATTGGTAGCTTGAACATTTCTGCACACAATGATATGAAAATTGAACTGAGAAAATTAATCCTTATTGGTTTATTTTGCTCATAAATGGGCCCCCATGCTTATACTCAAATAGGCTTATACTCGAGTAGGCTTATACTCGAGTATAAAATGATATGGTCTTATATTCAAAAATAAACCAATAAGAATCATTTTTTTTCAGTTCATTTCTATTTTTCTTATGTTTAGGATTGTTCAATTTAGTATATCAAAACTTTTGAGTTTATTGATAATTTTGCCTGCAAAATGCATTCTATTTTACTATTCTATTTTGGTGTGGGATTGGTAGCTTGAACCTTTCTGAACATAATGATATGAAAATTAAACTGAAAAAATGATCCTTATTGGTTTATTTTGCTCATAAATGGGCCCCCATGCTTATACTCAAATAGGCTTATACTCGAGTAGGCTTATACTCGAGTATAAAACAATAAACCAATAAGAGTCATTTTTTTCAGTTCATTTATATTTTTCTTATGTTCAGGATTGTTCAATTTAGTATATCAAACCTTTTGGGGGAAAATTCCTTAGGGATTTGTAGCCTTAAAAAATATAAATTGACACGAAATTCAAAAAGGATGGGGGGAGGGGCTTTTTGATCAAAATAAAAATATAAGTCTCAATTTTTCCAGTTCAATTTTCATATCATTATGTTCATAAATGTTCAAACTAGTTTTCCAGTGGAAAAAGTTTTCAAAAAGACCAAATTCAAGTACCTAAAAAAAATCATTTTGATCCGGGTCTATATGACCCGAACAGAGTAAATGTGACTTTTTTTTTGCCAAGAAAAAAATTTTTCCCCCACCCCCACAAATATTTTTTTGATGATCAGCATTGTTAAATTGAGTAAATGAATGCGTAAGATTTTAAAGAATATTTCGGATTTGGAGCATAAAAAAATAAAAAGTGAAAATTGTTGCAAGCAGCCAGGGGGGGGGGGCCTTATTTCTGATGTTAAAAAAACAGTAAGAATCATTTTTTTCAGTTCCTTTATATTTTTCTTATATTCAGAAATGTTCAAGGTACCATTCCCACACCAACTCCAGTAAAATAGACTGCATTTTGCAAGCAAAACTATCCATAAATTGAAAAAACTTTCACAAAAACGGGGGGGGAGGCACATTTATGGGCAAAATAAACCAATAAGGATTATTTTTTCAGTTCAATTTTCATTCCATTGTGTGAAGAAATGTTCAGACTACTTTCCAAGTGAAAAAAGCTTTCAAAAAGACCAAACATAAGCACTGCAAATGAAGAGTTTTCGGTCCGGGTCAGGGTGACCCGGGAACATAACATTAGGGAGTTTTTTTTTTTCAGCAAGAAAGAAACCTCCCACCCCCCAAAAAAAATTCTCATAGAGAGAACCCCTGAAATGATGAAAAGTCATGAAATTTCAAGCTTCAGATATGCAGGGAAAATTTTTTACAGGGTCTCAAACCTTGATTTCGGGTCTCACAGACCCGAACAGAACAGCCCTCAGAGAGGGTCCGCAACTTGGGTGTCCTCCTCGATCCACAGCTCACATTAGAGAAATATCTTTCAGCTGTGGCAAGGGGGGCATTTGCCCAGGTCCGCCTGGTGCACCAGTTGCGGCCCTACTTGGACAGGGACTCACTGCTCACAGTCACACATGCCTTCCTCAGCTCAAGGCTCGACTACTGTTTGAAAACTTCAGATCGTGCAGAATGCAGCTGCGAGAGCTATCATGGGCCTTCCTAAATATGCCCATGTCACACCAACACTCTGCAGTCTGCATTGGTTGCCAATCGGTTTCCGGTCACAATTCAAAGTGTTGGTTATGACCTATAAAGCCCTTCATGGCATCGGACCAGAATATCTCCGGGACCGTCTTCTGCCGCACAAATCCCAGTGATCAGTTAGGTCCCACAGAGTTGACCTTCTCCGGGTCCCGTCAACTAAACAATGTCGTTTGGTGGGACCCAGGGGAAGAGCCTTCTCTGTGGCGGCCCCAACCCTCTGGAACCAACTCCCCCCAGAGATCAGAGTTGCCCCCACCCTCCTTGCCTTTCGTAAGCTCCTTGAAACCTGCATAGGCAAATCCAGCCCCTTTATAACATGTGGATTTCAACTCCCAAAATTCCATAGCCATTTATGCATTCCTGAGTCAGGAGTCTGGGAGTTGAAGTCCACAAGTTCTAAAGTGGCCATAGTTGCCAGCCTCTGTCATACAGAAAGATAATATGCGGCATCTACTTACTTTCAACATAAGGGGAACAATGATAAAGTTTACAACCAACTGCAAGAAACTGTTTTCTTCTATTTTACCTCTCTTTCTTGATGAGCGCTGGGGAAGTGTAAGACTTCTGGCTCTGGTTTGATCGTAAATCTCAGTTGTCTAGAAACTCAACCTTACCTTCTGAAATTAGATAGCAGCAGTTTCACTGACTCATTTCTGATGAATTGTTTTTTCTGCCAACAAGAAGGAAGATACACCTCAGATCAGTTTACTGCAAAAACAGGAATAACACCCTATATAGCACTCTGTCTGAAAGTAATCAGTAAAAAAATAAATAAAGAATCTTTCACTTCTTAAGATGCAAACATAATAGTTGAAAGACAGTATTCAACATAGCTCCGAAAAATAATTTTTAATCAAACTAAAAAGCATTTTGGAAACAAAATTGGAATGAGTCATTTGCAAAAATTGCAAAGATTTGTATACTTTGGAATTCTTCAAATCTTGACAGATTCTCAAAACAGAAAAGCCAGACTGTAGTTTGTTCTCTACATTTATGTATCTGAAATGCAAATATTCAAACCTCTTCCATCAGCTCCGAAGAAGCCTGGTTAGATTGATTGCACAGTTGCTCTGATCAATGTAATATTTCGCTCTATTAAATATTACTCTCTATTAAAATATTATATGGCATGTTGATATACTCAAAGTGCCATCCCTTTTCCTCATTCATCCTCTGAATGATATCAACAGTGTGTCCTTAATAATGGGGAATTGAAATTTAGAAATATCGTTATGTGGGCAAATGAACTGTGATATTATAGCTCATGTATTCCCTGTTCTTTTAGACATGAGCCAACATCTGCTTTTGTCTTTGCAGACTTTTCCGAATTGCTCTGACAGGGTGTGTGTGTTTCACTAACCACAATTCTAATAGGTCATGATGTGTTTATATTAGCGCATGATAAAATCGATTCACCAATTAGTGATATTTATTTCTGTTGTTTAATTTTTGTATCACCATTTCAGGCACAAATTCCCATTCAGAGTGACATGCAAGCTCCATAGAACATTATAATAGAAATCCATTTCAGTTCACATTGCCAAGATGGAGCTACTGCCATTACAACATCATTCCCAATTAATAAAAACTGTACCATTAACTCACTTTAAACAACACCAAATTCGGAATACACTATTGACACACTGGCGGAAAGTCAGGAAAAAATACTATAATGAAATTCCCAGATGGCTATCCACTCTAGAAGCTCAAATTCATCCAAACATAATAAGCCAAGAACAAAAAATAACCTACGAAGCCCTATTAAACACTAAAGGAAGTCTTAAAACTAGAGAAAGACTTAAAGAGGAAGGCATAGTAATAGATTGGCTTCCATATTACCAAATTCAAAGCAGATATAAAAGGGACTTGGTACAATTTGGAATATGTAATAAACAAAATGAAATAGACAAAATATTGACAGGATCTGACAAAAAATTTATAACTAAAATGTATATTTATCTATTAAACTATGAAAACATTGAAGAAATTGTTAAACCTAACATGATATCTTGGATGACCAACTTTGGATATGCAATTCAGCTAGAAGACTGGGAAAAACTATGGTCAGTTAATTATAAGATGACTTTGTCAACACCATATAAAGAAAATCTTTATAAAATGTTCTTCCGATGGCATTATGCGCCAGCACGCCTAGCCAAAATGAATGTAAACATTAGTAACAAATGTTGGAAGTGTAAAAAAGAAGTGGGAACATACTACCACATATGGTGGCAATGTAACGAAGCAAAAAAATTTTGGATTCAAATTAGGGCATGGATGGAAGAAATATTGGGCTATAAAATTGAAATAAAACCGGAAATGTATTTATTAGGCATAATTAGAGGCAAACATAGCAAAGAAAATTACTACTTAATAAATCACTTACTTACTGCTGCAAGATTAGCATATGCACAAGTCTGGAAACAAGATAAGATTCCAAACAAAGAAACGGTAATTAAAAAAATATTAGACTGCGCCAAATTTAGCAAATTAACATACGAAATTCAAAACCAACAAAATAAGGACTATTACAAAGTGTGGGAAAAAATTTACAACTGGGTGGAAATCAAGAAAAAGGTATAGTAAATAGAATTGTTAAAAAATAAATCTTGTAAATATATTAAGTGTAAATGTTTAATGTTGTATTGTTTGATGTCTAAATGTTTGTAAGTCATATAAAATAAAATAAAAATATTTTTTTTTAAAAAAAGTAGACTCACAGGTGTAATAGTAATTGTAGTGACCGAGCAGACAGCTGAAGCAGGTACAACTCAACTTTATTTAACATTAATGCAGAACCAGAATTACCACAACTTGACAGGTTATTTATACTCAGCAACCAACCAACGGGAACGCAACACTGTTCCCTCCCAATAGCTCCCCCTACTGTTGCTAGGGACATAACACCCCTTTCCCCTAGGGGGCGCAGGCGTAATCTTCCAGATACGCCAGTCTACGTCAAACACGCTCTGAGCGACGGGGTGTCGACCTGTATGACGCAGTAAGGACAGGTGACTGAGCGTTGTTCCGGAACTCCCCCCCCCCCCGGGGCTTCACTATCAGCGATAGGTAAGACCTCCTTGTCAACAGTTGGAGAAGAGTGATATGATTCTTTTGCTTGTACCGGTTCTGGTGGGATTCTACCTAATGGAACCAATAATGCTTCTTGGGGTGTAGCTGGGTCCAATTTGCTTCTTTTGGGGCCATCCAGTTTAGCGCTCAGAGGCCTATTCAGTAGCGCATTATCGTTCGCCTCTGCCTCTGGGTCTAATTCCCCTTCCCGGCTCCTTAGTTGATCCACATGGCGATGCCACTCCCTGCCATCCTGAAATAGTATGGTGTAAGCACGGGGCCCCCGTAAACGGGTGATAGTACCCGCAACCCAACGTGGGGGCCCCATGAAATTCTGAGCGAATACTGGATCTCCAATCTGGAAAGTACGAGCGTCGGTCAACTGTCGCCCGGAGTTGGCATATAAGGGATGCATCCGATCTAATACAATTCACAACCTTCGCCCCATTAATAGCTCCGATGGAGCCTTAGAGGTGGCGGCGCACGGTGTAGTGTGCTGTGCTAACAATAGCTCATCCACCCTCTCTTGCAAAGTGCCTTGAGTAATTTTGGCCAACATATCCTTGGTGCTGCGAACCATTCGTTCCGCCAACCCATTGCTGGCGGGGTGCCAGGGGGCTGTCTTCATGTGGCGGACCCCCAACCCAGCCAGGTATGCCTCAAACCCCCCAGAAGAAAATTGCGGACCGTTATCTGAAACTATAACGTCCGGGTATCCATGGGTCGCAAACATGGCTGATAAAGCTCTGATAATCTCACAGGTCATAGTGGACTGCATTATTTTCACCTCTAACCACTTAGAGTATGCTTCCACAACAATGAACAACATCCTCCCTGCTACTGGCCCAGCGAGATCGATGTGCAACCGGGACCATGGCATGTTGGGGTTCTCCCATTCTAGAGGTGAAGCGGCTGGAGGGGCTGCTCAGGTCTGTTGACACGGAAGGCAACTTGCAACCTTCCGTTCGATCGCTTTGTCTAGCCCCGGCCACCAAATGTAACCCCTAGCCAATGCTTTCATTCGCACGACCCACATTGATATGTGTACCAACTCCAAAACCTTAGACTGTAATGACGCGGGAATCACGACTCTGGCTCCCCATAATATGCAGCCACGTAGTACAGACAGTTCTTTTCTGCGGACCCAATAAGGCAACAAATTTTGACTTAAACAAGAAGGAGGCCATCCCCGCATTATCCAGGATGTTACATCAGACAGAATTGGGTCCTTGGCTGATTCCAGCATAATTGTGGCAGTTGACACCTTGATTGGGGATGAGTCGATGGCTAGAATTGTGGAAATGGGGGCCGGATCCATTAAAATAACGGGCAACGGGCAACGGCTGAGTGCATCAGCATGAGGAATACTCCTCCCCGGCCGATAAATTAATTCATATGAATAATTCGCTAAAAACATAACCCAACGATTCATGCGAGGGGACAAAATCTCGGGGGTTTGACGGTTCCCGGCCAGAATTCCCAGTAGAGGTTGATGGTCTGTGACTAATTGGAAACTACGGCCGTACAGGTAATGGTGGAAACGTTTAACTGCTGCCACCAACGCTAAGGCTTCCTTATCCAGCTGTCCGTAATTCCTTTCTGGCCGGCCTAGGGTCCTCGAATAGAATGCAATAGAGGCTTCTTTCCACAAAGGCAACAAATGGCTAAGTACAGCACCGATGCCATAGGGGGAGGCATCACAGGCTAAAATGAGTGGCAATTCTGTACTGTACTGAATGAGAACATCATGGGACACCAACAACTCTTTGATGGCCGTAAAAGCGCCTGCCTCAAGCTTCCCCCACCACCAAGGAACCCCTTTAGTTAACAATCTATGAAGAGGCTCCACGATAGAAGCCTTGTGGGGGAGGAACATTGCATAGAAATTTAAAAGACCCAGGAATAACTGCAATTCCGCCTTTGACCTAGGCTCGGGGGCTTCGGTAATTGCCTGTACCTTAGCTGGGGTAGGGTGGATACCCCGACCATCAATAAGGAACCCCAGGAACTCCACACTCTGTGAGGCAAAGATACACTTTTCGGTTTTCACCCTTAACCCCACCTCTTGGAATTTACTTAACACAGCCCGTACCCGCTGTAATAACTCAGGGCGGGATGATGCAGCGATGATGACATCATCGAAATAAGGTAAGGTCCCTGGAATTCCGTACAATAACCGCTCCATGAGCCCTTGGAATATTCCGGGAGTGGAGCTGATTGCGAATTGTAACCGTGTGCAACGAAATGCCCCCCGATGAGTGATGATAGTTTGTAGATTTGCTGTCTCAGGGTCCACGGCCAACTGCTGATATGCCCTGGACAGGTCAATTTTCGCAAAAACCTTGCCCCCCTCCAATGAATGTAGCAAGTGTGCCACCATAGGCACTGGATACGAGTGGTGTGCGAGTGCCCTATTAACAGTACACTTATAATCCCCACATAAACGTACTGACCCATCAGATTTTATAGCCATGACCAAAGGTGTTTCCCACTTGGCTTGGTCCACCGGTTCCAGTATTCCTAAGATGATTAGTCGATCAAGTTCAGTGTCTACTTTACCCTTAATAGCCAGCGGCACACGGCGAGGCTTCAGACGCACCGGTGGAACCAAAGGGTCAACAGCCAGTGACACTGGGGTACCTGTATACTTCCCCAAGGTGCCATCAAAAACTGAGGGGAACTCCTGGGCTAACTGCTGGGACATGGAACCATCAGTGACAACATTTACACCCATAATGGTAAACCCCAACGCTGAGAACCAGTCCAGGCCTAACAGACTTGTCAAAGGGCCATCTACTATTATGAGGGGCAACCGCCCACAAAAAGACTTGTAATGGACCGTAAAATAACCCTTTCCTACAGTAGGAATCAAGCGACCTTGGTAGTCCTTCAGAAACAGTGGACACGGCCCCAAACGCCCCTTTGACAAACGGGGAAAAAGTCGTTTTATGGTGCTCCAGGACATCAGAGAAACCGACGATCCCGTGTCGATCTCCATTGGGCACAAAGAACCCCCCACTCACACGAACACTGTGATCTTTGTAGCAGGCAACAACTCCCTCTGCAGCTCCGACTCCGACTGGGTATGCAAATCAGTGATTGGCGGGATGGCTGACGAATCCCTGATGGTGTTGCAGAACTCACGTGATGAATCCCTGACGGTGTTGTAGAACTCTCGGCGACCAGACGACTCCCTTTGCCACCCTCTCTGCTGCGGAGGCCACGATTCCTGACCAGGAAATGACTGGAAGTTGGAGGAATTCCTCCGGGAAAGGCACACTCGAGCAATATGCCCTTGCCTGCCGCAGCGGCGGCAATAAGCATCCCGGAAACCACAAGTGGTTCGGGGGTGGTCACCGCCACACCGCCCGCAAGTACTACGCGAACCTGCGGCTGCGCGGGACTCTCCCTGCGGTACTTGCCTATTTTTTGTTAAACTGGACAGCCTGTTCACTTCTTCCTCCTCCTGCTTCAAACTAGACTCGATGTCTGCTGGTAATGAAGGTGATACGACTGTGCTGTGCGTGGCAGCTGTGACAGGCGGTAATTCCATGTCAGCCAAAGATTGAGTGGACATTTCCACAGCCCGGGCCTCCTTTAATGCAGCCGAAAATGTTAAATCTGTCATAGTCAATAGGCGGCGTCGCAGGCGGGTGTCTCTGACTCCATAAATTAAGTGATCCAACAAATAATCATCCAAATCCTGAAATTCACAAGACTTAGCCACGCGACGGAGGGCAGCCACAAACTGATTAATTGTCTCTCCCTCTGCCTGGTTCCTATGATAGAACAGATAGCGCCTAGCACTTCGAGAAGGTGGGGGGGCATAATGATTTTGAAGCGTTGTGAGGAATTCCTCCCAGGGAACATCATGAATAGAACGAGGGGCAAAAAGGGAGAGGGAGGTTTCCAGCATTTCAGTCCCGCAAAAACTTAAAAAATACGCACGTTTGCGATCACCAGAAAGGTTTTTATAGTCATTAGAAATGAGAAAGCACTCAAAACGAACAAGATATGCCTCCCAGGACTCCCCTTGAGGGTTGAAAGGGGAAAAAACTATCTGGGTAGACATTGTTAATTACCCAGCGTTTGTTCACAGGAATGTGGTGTTGGTCGAGTGTGTGGGTGTGGATTACCTCATCGCCAGTGTAGTGACCGAGCAGACAGCTGAAGCAGGTACAACTCAACTTTATTTAACATTAATGCAGGACCAGAATTACCACAACTTGACAGGTTATTTATACTCAGCAACCAACCAATGGGAACGCAACACTGTTCCCTCCAAATAGCTCCCCCTACTGTTGCTAGGGACATAACAGTAATAATCACGGAAATTGTCATCTATTGAATGAATGAGTCTATTTCATTCAACTCATTGCAGTTTACAGAGTACCAAGGTCTCCATACAGGTTGCATTTGTCAAAAATAAAGATAGTGATTATGACTGTGTCGTTGCACCTCCATTCTTTGTTTATAAACATTGTAGAGGTAGAACATAAAAAACAACAATGATAGCTTCACACAATTGCAACTTGACATTTTAACCTATTAACATGCCTGCGTATCACATTACAAAACACCCACAATAAATATACTCAAATGATTCCACTAAACAAACATAAACAATGCCGTGGAGATTCAGTGGTTAAAATGAAGTACTGCAGGCTATTTCTTCTGACTGCCAGCTGCCAACAGTTCAATTCTCACTGGCTCAAGGATGTCTCAGCTTTCCAGTCTTCGGAAGTCAGTAAAATGAGGACCCAGATTGCTGGGGGCAACAGGCTGAACTCTGTAAACTGCTTAGCGAAGGCTGTAAAGCATTGTGACACAGTATATAAGTGCCAATGCTATTAAAATATCTTGCTATTGCTATTAAAACTACACTAGAGTTTGGTACTCTTAGCCGAACTTCATTGTTGATCGCTGTCAGTGATAATTTTCTCAGAAAGTTGGTGCTGAGTGATATTTTAAAATAAATGACCGGTAGATTAGAGCCAAGTAATGCAGATCCCAGAATGACTACCAATATTCATCAAAGCAAGCCTATTGCTGGGCAGGTAGATGATGCTTCATGGAGTCATTTTGTCCAAAGGACTAGAGAGACAAGCTGGATCTGAATCTGGTCTTACTGGTTTGATTACATATTGATTACATGGCTGTAATTTGAAAAAAAATATTCTGGAATGTACAGTGTATTTTTAATGAATAAAGGAGGATCTGATCCACACCTATATACATTTCTGTCCTACCTTTGCTTATGTATGCACCTGCTTAGCTAACCATGCAAGAAGAGGCTTGCTCTTCTTGCATGGTTAGTTCCTAGAAAAGCATGTTTATAATTATGAAATATATTTAATTTAAAAAGAAAGAGTTTTCTAATGTAAGGTGTAGAGTTCTAGGTATCTCTCTGGATAGCATTCAGTTCACTAAATTCAATTCTGGACATAACTTACACTATATGGATGAAATTAAGATTCACCTTAGGAACTGGGTTATTCATTCATTCATTTATTTTATTCATTCATTCATTCATTCAGTTAGTTTGTTAGTTAGCTAGTTAGTTAGTTAGTCCAATGCACATTGTAGGTTATAGAGAATAGAGGAGAAGATATAAGAATAAAACTAAAATAAAATAAAATAAGTGGGAAAGATATAGGAATGGAAGAAAAGATAAATGAGATAAGGAGAGACATTGCTATGCTATGCAAACAGATATAAATTAAAATCCACCACAAGCCATACTTGGAGAAGACCTTCCAGTATTCTTCTTTGCATAAGCCAATGAATGCATTACTAAGAAATTTATCACAACACACCCCTAATATTGCTGCTGGCCACTTGCCAAGGGCCAAATGTTTTTGGGCAGATCTTCAAAAAAGGGAGCCACAAAAGAAAACTGTTACCACAAAATGAAAAATACTAGCCTTGGAAAATATATATCTTGCTGTGTGTGTAGAAACACAATTAAACATTATCACAGATCCTATCTTCTCCAAACACATTTCTTCTCACCACTTTCTTGCATTATGAATATCACCTGTCTTCCTCACTCTCAAGTCCTCTACCAAAGAGACTGAGAGTTTGAAGTTCTGTGCAGTATTTTAGACATTGCCTTTTTCTGGACAGACAGTTCTTATCCTGCGATCTGTTGGAGACACTTTCCCAGTTTAAGAATCACTGTTCTAAGTAATTCTACTGCCACTGGGGGCTACTTTGGCTTGACTATCCACATAGTTCCTCTTTCAGGCTCTGGTACTTGTCCAGTTTCTCATGGTCTTCTTCCTGATGTTGCTGACACTGCTATATCTATCATCACTGCTACCTTCTGGTCTTTGTCTACTACTACAAGGTCTGGTTGTTTAGCCAATACCTGCTGTCTATCTGGATGTGCAAATTTCATATGATCTTAGCCATATTATTCTCCAATCACTGGAATTTTCCATCGGGACTTGGGAAGGTCTTGTGCATACATTGTACAGACCAGTTACTTGGCTGTGCCATTCAGCATATGCAAGTCCTGCCTACACCTCACATCCTGATTCCTGCCACTTTCCAATGGTCACTCCATGGTTTTCTTTGACCACTGCAAGTAGTCAGTGGGGAGGTACTTTTGTTTCTCCATGCCTTCCAAAGGCTGGCCCCAACTATCATAAAGAAGTCATGCAAAATGAGAAAACAATGTGGAAATTTGAGCCATGAGTGGGTAACTCCATCAGACCCCACTTGAGCCATTCACTCAAAGCAGAGTTGGTCTCATTGGGAAGAATCTAGAGCTTTGCACCCGGGTTGACCTAGTAAGATTCACCACAGATGAATCAGAAGAGGAATAAATCCAAGTTCAATTATTCTTATAGGAGAAAGAAGACAATCATAAACTTCTGAATCAACCCCATAGACTCCAGATCTTGTTATTCATAGTTGAGTTGTCTGTTGTTTCATGCTGGAACATAACCCTTGTGAATAACAAGAGCCACCTGTTACTCTTGTGCAGCTTTTAAATTTTGATTTACCATAATTTTAAACTGTGTTTGTATCATCTTTAGAAAATGTTCCACATCTGCAAATCTATCTGACTCTAATGCCTGGAAGCCTCTGACAAGAGCCATAACTTTAGAAAAGACAAAGAGGAGGATACCAGACTTTGTTTATAAAGAGGATATTTCATGTTGGAAGACTTCTCCCAGTGACCCCTTGACCTGTTCAAGGTTCTTGTGATTACATTAGCCACAATGTTAACCCCACCATTCTCCCAGCGATTTGTATAATTTTATTCTAAACATGGCGGACTTGTTCACTTGTGTTCATTTCCTAACCCAGCTTGGCTCTGCCATGTTTATAAACCTGGCTTGCTTGTCGCACTCTCCATAGTTGGTGGCTCTCCTGAATAATACATTTTCCAATTTGGGGCAAATTTCTGTGTTATGTTTATCTGGAGGATACCTGTTTATATCCTCACTCTCTCAGCTATCTGCATATAGTTTATATTCAAAGGAGAAAACATAAATTGAAGTACAATTAGTGCAATTATTCAGATTGGAAGAAACTGCTTTATTTTTTTTTTCTGTAGGAGAATAATTTTATACAAGGAGGCAAGGTCAAATAATATGTATCCTCATGTATGCTCCATATTACCTTCTCCCGCTGAAATCACAGCATTGCACACTAATATCTAGGTCCCCAGCAGTCGGGTTTCAGGCCCGGTTACAGCACGGAAACTGCTTTGGTCGCGTTGATGGATGATCTCTGGCTGGCCCGGGACAGGGGTTTATCCTCTGTCCTGGTGATTCTTGACCTCTCAGAGGCTTTTGATACCATCAACCATGGTATCCTTCTGCACCGGCTGGAGGGGTTGGGGGTGGGAGGCACTGTTCTTCAGTGGTTCTCCTCCTACCTCTCCGGTCGGTCGCAGTCGGTGTTAGTGGGGGGTCAGAGGTCGACTCCGAGGTCTCTCCCTTGTGGGGTGCCTCAGGGGTCGGTCCTCTCCCCCCTGCTATTTAATATCTACATGAAACCGCTGGGTGAGATCATCCAAGGGCATGGGGTGAGGTATCATCAGTACGCTGATGATACCCAGCTTTACATCTCCACCCCATGTCCAGTCAACGAAGCAGTGGAAGTGATGTGCTGGTGTCTGGAGGCTGTTGGGGCCTGGATGGGTGTCAACAGACTCAAACTCAACCCAGATAAGACGGAGTGGCTGTGGGTTTTGCCTCCCAAGAACAATCCCATCTGTCCTTCCATTACCCTGGGGGGGGGAATTATTGACCCCCTCAGAGAGGGTCCGCAACTTGGGCGTCCTCCTCGATCCACAGCTCACATTAGAGAACCATCTTTCAGCTGTGGCGAGGGGGGCGTTTGCCCAGGTTCGCCTGGTGCACCAGTTGCGGCCCTATCTGGACCGGGACTCACTACTCACAGTCACTCATGCCCTCATCACCTCGAGGTTCGACTACTGTAATGCTCTCTACATGGGGCTACCTTTGAAAAGTATTCGGAAACTTCAGATCGTGCAGAATGCAGCTGCGAGAGCAGTCATGGGCCTACCTAGGTATGCCCATGTTTCACCAACACTCCGCAGTCTGCATTGGTTGCCGATCAACTTCCGGTCACAATTCAAAGTGTTGGTTATGACCTTTAAAGCCCTTCATGGCACTGGACCAGAATATCTCCAAGACCGCCTGCTGCCACACGAATCCCAGCGACTGATTAGGTCCCACAGAGTGGGCCTTCTCCGGGTCCCGTCAACTAAACAATGTCAGTTGGCGGGCCCCAGGGGAAGAGCCTTCTCTGTGGCGGCCCTGGCCCTCTGGAACCAACTCCCCCTGGAGATTAGAACTGCCCCTACTCTCCTTGTCTTTCGTAAGCTCCTTAAAACCCTGCTGTTCTGTTCGGGTCGTATGTGACCCGAAGCCAAGTTTGAGTCCCTGTAAAAATTTTTCCCTGCATATCTGAAACTTGAAATTTCATGTAGTTTCATCATTTCAGGGGTTCTCTCTATGAGAATTTTTTTTGGGGGGTGGGGGGCTTAGTTTTTGCTGGGCAAAAAAAGTTACAAATCTTATGTTCCCGGGTCACCCTGACCCGGACCGAAAACTCTTCATTTGCAGTGCTTATGTTTGGTCTTTTTGAAAGCTTTTTTCACTTGGAAAGTAGTCTGAACATTTCTGCACACAATGATATGAAAATTGAAATGAAAAAAGTAATTCTTATTGGTTTATTTTGCTGATATAATGCACGCCCCCCCCCGTTTTTGTGAAAGTTTTTTCAATTTATGGATAGTTTTGCTTGCAAAATGCATTCTATTTTACTGAAGTTGGTGTGGGATTGGTAGCTTGAACATTTCTGAATATAAGAAAAATATAAAGGAACTGAACAAAATGATTCTTACTGGTTTTTTAACATCAGAAATAAGGCCTCCCCCCCCCTCAGCTGCTTGCAACCATTTTCACTTTTTATTTTTTTATGCTCCAAATCCGAAATATTCTTTAAAATCTTAGGCATTCATTTACTCAATTTAACAATGCTGACCATCAAAAAAATATTTGTGGGGGTGGGGGAAAATTTTTTTTTCTGGGCAAAAAAAAAGTCACACTTAGTCTGTTCGGGTCATATAGACCCGGACCAAAATGATTTTTTTTAGGCACTTGAATTTGGTCTTTTTGAAAACCTTTTCAACTGGAAAACTAGTTTGAACATTTATGAACATAATGATATGAAAATTGAACTGGAAAAATTGAGACTTATATTTTTATTTTGATCAAAAAGCCCCTCCCCCCATCCTTTTTTAATTTCGTGTCAATTTCTATTTTTTAAGGCTACAAATCCCTAAGGAATTTTCCCCCAAAAGGTTTGATATACTAAATTGAACATTTCTGAATATAAGAAAAATATAAATGAACTGAAAAAAATGGTTCTTATTGGTTTATTTTTGCCACAAAAGGGCCACCCCCCCTCGGCCTTGCTGTGTGCCATTATTGTCACTGTTTATACATATTTGTCTAGAAATATTTGGAATATCCTTTTGAAAATCAACCACATTGTAGCCAGAGAACTAATTTTATGAAACAAATCCATTTTACTAAAAAAAAGTATGTAAGTTTGAAATTAACAGCATAATTTTTATATAAATTGAAATAATTGAGGCATACTTTATGTGCAAAATAAACCAATATGCATCAATTTTTCCAGTTCAATTTTCATATCATTATGTTCAGAAATGTTTAAGCTACCAATCCCACACCAACTTTAGTAAAATAGAATGTATTTTGCTAGCAAAACTATCCATAAAGTGAAGACTATTTAAAAAAAACGGGGGGGGGGCGTGCATTTCATCAACAAAATAAACCAATATGCATCAATTTTTCCAGTTCAATTTTCATATCATTATGTTCAGAAATGTTCAAGCTACCAATCCCATACCAACTTTAGTAAAATAGAATGTATTTTGCAGGCATAATTATCAATAAACCTAAAGAAAATTCACAAAAACGGGGGGGAGGCATATTTATGTGCAAAATAAACCAATAAGGATTAATTTCTTCAGTTCAATTTTCATATCATTGTGTGCAGAAATGTTCAGACTACTTTCCAAGTGAAAAAAGTATTCAAATTGACCAAACATAAGCACTGCAAATGAAGAGTTTTCGGTCCGGGTCAGGGTGACCCGGGAACAGAAGATTTGTTACTTTTCTTAAACAGAACAGCAGGGTTAAGACCCACCTGTGTCGTCAGGCATGGGGGAACTGAGACATCTCCCCCGGGCATATACAATTTATGAATGGTATGTGTGTGTATGTATGTGTGTTTAGAAAATGGGGTCT
The DNA here is from genome assembly GCF_031021105.1 of Erythrolamprus reginae. Lineage (NCBI taxonomy): Eukaryota > Metazoa > Chordata > Lepidosauria > Squamata > Dipsadidae > Erythrolamprus > Erythrolamprus reginae. The sequence continues at coordinate 277,616,360 of NC_091951.1, forward strand.
TTTAAATGTTTTTAGTAGAATTTAGATTTGTTGTAAACTGTTTTTTCACTTTGTTGTGAGCCGCCCCGAGTCTGCGGAGAAGGGCGGCATACAAATCTAAATAAACAAACAAACAATAATCCATACAAAATTTGGCGGATTTCAGTAGCTGGTGGAAATATTGAAGGGGTGAAGGTAACATCACTCCTGTGATCCCTCAACACTTGTAGATGACTTAGAAGTATGCAAAAATGTTTTCTTGATTACATTGTCTTTCAGAAAACTCAAGGCATCTTACATCACCCTTTTTTTGTATTCTAATTTTATCTGCAAACAACTCAGTAATCTGAGTTGGACGATCCATCGAGAATTACAGCAATTTTGGAAAGATAAATTTGCTATTAATCGAGTGCTTAAACCAGTGGTGAAAACCACATTATTTACTACTGGTTCTGTGGCCATGGCTTGGTGGCCGTGGCATGGAATGGCTTGCTGGGTGTGGCTTGGTGGATGTGGCAGGGGAAGGATACTGCAACATCTCCATTCCCACCCGACTTCAGGGGATGGATACTGCAAAATCTCCATTCCCACCCCACTCTGGGACTAGCCAGAGATGTTATTTGCTGGTTCTCTGAACTACTCAAAATTTCCATGACTGGTTCTCCAGAATCTATCAAAACCTGCTGGATTTCACCCGTGGCTTAAACCAAGAGTAGCTGGCTATGGAATTCTGGGAGTTGAAGTCCATTGTCTTCAGGCTGCCAAAATTGGACACCCATGGTTTCCACCTTAATGTCTGTCAGTTCCAGCAAACTGATTCAGAACAACTGGAAAGCACCAAGTGTTCTATCCCTAAATTATATAAACAATGTGAGGGAGCAGCTGAGCTTGCCTTGGGGAAAAAATATAAACATGATTATTTGTTGCCTCCACAGCAAAGTATTTAGATGTACACATTTAAACAATCTTCTGTGTATATCTAACAATGTGATATGTGAAGCAGCCAACAATTTTTTAAAAAAATCCTCCAGCTCCTATTTGATGTTTGGAGAGTGGGGGCAAAGACCGAATCTGAATTTCTAGTGAATGAAAGCAAATTGATAACTTCAGGCAAGGTCAGAAGATTTTGACCCATCCTTCTCTTATCTTAAATAACCAAAATATGTGGAGCATGCAACATTTTATATCTAGTTTATTGGGTTTAAAGATAAGACAATGTCCTGGGAATAATCCAAGAAAGAGATTGCTGAAATAATTCCTGCTTCTTTGCTCCTCTTTGTCCTTTCTCTTATACTCTCAGACTTTTAAAATTAGTTCCAATCTTTCATTATGGACAATAAATTTAGTTTGGACTAAAAGAACAGCAAGCCAATATGAAGTTATACTGCTGTATGGGCACCCTGGTGCATCCAACTGCTGTCTCTGCAAATACTGCTTTATAACACTTTAGACGAAAATAATTCCCACAGCCGACTTACCGGCCGGTGGGGTTTGCGGCGATCGGCGGTACAGGAGGCCGCCATGTTGGGGGGCGGAGTCACGGCACCCACGTTGGGGTGCCGTGACCACGTGGTGCGGTGCGTGGGCACCGATTGGCCGGGCGAGCAAGGCAGCCCTATAAAAGGGGGCTGCCTTGTGGCGCAGCAGTCTCGCCCGGAGCATCGTGAGGCGAGGCTGCTGCTGTCGTCCTCCCGGCTTGCTGCGTCACAGGCCCGAAGGCCTGCTGAGCAGCCGTTCATCGCTGGAGCATCAGGCCTCGAGGCCAGAAGAGCCGCGAGCGGCGGCTGGAGGCTTAGTTCGCTTCGGCGACACCCCCCACAGGGTTTGGAGGCGCATTTGATCACTGTTGCATGGCGGGGGGTGGACGGAGTCGCTCGGGGGCACGGCAGCGGGCCTCAGGGGGGCAGGCCGGAGGGCCGGGGGCCCCCCCCATTGAGCCACGCCGCACTGGGAGGAAGCGGGCCCCCAAGCGGAATTGGGGTGAAGCCCCGGGGGCTCGGCAGTCAGTGAGGCCGGTGGAGGAAGGCAGCCCCAGCGGGGAGGTGAGCCCCCGGGGGCGCGCAGTGGGCCGTAGGGGGGCCTCCTCAGCGGCGAGGAGTCGACGCCAGGGCCGGGCCCTGCCGGTGGCAGCGCCGGGGGGAGCGGGCGAGGCCACTGGGGCAGAGGAGGTGACTCTCAGTGGGTCTGAAACGGGGCTATCTGGGGCTGAGGCCCCTGCTGCAGGGCATGCCAGGAGGGGGCAGAGGGATGGGGATTCCCTTTCGGTTTCCTCACATCTACTGTCTTCCTTGCTTGAGAAACTTGATGAAAGGCCAAGGAAGCGGGGCAGGTCACGGCGGGGCCGTGCCACGGACGTGGACAATACAGAGGGGTCTCGGAGTTCGTCGGGGTCTGCGGACAGCCCGCGGAGGGCGCGCGGTACTCGGCGCGCGAAGCAGCGCAGCAGGCGGCGGAAGGCCAGGAGAACAGTGTCCGGCTCCGAGGATGCAGACGACGACTCTTCTCACTGGGGTGAGTGCCCTGTGCCTAGGCACCGGTGGTCCCTCCCAAGAGGGCCTCGCGGCAGGCTACGGGCTACAAAACGCACGACACAGGGGGGTCAGAGGACCTGGCGCTCCCGCACAGCTGCTCAAGTTTGGAGGAGGGGGCGTAGAAGGGCAGTGGCCGGGAGGCACAAAAGGAAGAGGGATACCTCGAGGGATAGCTCAGGGTCAACCACCTCGGGGTCCACCAGCACCTCTTTTGACAGTGATAATCCTTTCGCGCCGGGCCTACCGGACACTCCGCTTAGTATGCACATGTCCCAGTCCCTCAAGCGTAAAATTTGGCGGGGCGCTTATGTGGACATATTTCAGATTTTGCTACCTGAGAAGTCTAAGAAGGAGAAGGATAAAGAGGGTAAGAAGGGGTCGGATGACCCGAAAGGCACCAAAATGGACAAGGGAATTCTGTCGTGGGCGTATGCATTTTTGGCCTACCACTCTGTGGTGGTGGAAGATGACGTCCATAAGACACATGAGCTCATCTTGTACATGAACATGATTCTGAGAGCGTATCAGGAGTTTGGGGGGGAGGCTTGGAAGCGTTATGACGAGGACTTCCGCAGGTTCGCCGCCCACAATAGACACTGGCCTTGGGATATGAGGCATAATGATTTGTGGCTTCAGGCCACGCAGCAAGCGTCGACTCCGGCCAGTGGGCGAACGCCCACAGGTCATCTGCTATTGACAACGGGCAAGGAGGCTACTCTTCCCCGCCCGGCGGTGGGGACGGGGACCCCGGCCTCCGGCCAGCGCAGCACGACTGGGTCGTCCTTTCGAGGCCAGCCGTACTGTTACGAGTACGGTGCCAGGGGGGCCTGTTCCAGGTCATATTGTCGTTTTCGCCACGCCTGCGCCTTGTGTAGTGGTAGGCACCCGACCTCCGCTTGTTACAGGGGACGGGGAGGGGACGGCTCCAAGGATGCCGGGACCCCCGCCAAACCCCAACCTGGGGGAGCTCAAGGTAAGGGGCCCAACCCCCGTTAGATTGGACAGGTTGCAGCATTGGCTCACCGGCTACCGCCCCAAGAAGGGTGCTGATTTTCTGCTCGCGGGGTTCTCCGCGGGCTTCAGGATCCCGTACGGGGGGCCGCGTAGGGCCTGCATGGCGGACAATTTGAGGTCGGTGGCAGGTATGGGCCACGTAGTGCGGGACAAAATTATGAAGGAGGTGCGCGAGGGCCGGGTTTTGGGCCCCTTTGCGGAGCCCCCCCTGCCCTTCCTGCAGGTGTCCCCACTCAGGGTGGTGCCCAAGAGGGCCGCGGGAGAGTTCAGGCTCATACATCACCTGTCGTTCCCCCCTGGTGAATCGGTGAACGATCACATTCCCGAGGAGCTCTGCTCGGTGCGCTACACACCATTCGAGACGGCTGTCGCGATGGTCCGGGCGTGCGGAGTGGGGGCGCTGATGGGGAAGTGTGATATCAAATCGGCCTTTCGGCTTTTGCCCATTCACCCGGGGGATTTCGACCTGTTGGGTTTTCAGTTCGAGGGCGGGTTCTTTGTTGATAGGGCCCTGCCAATGGGTTGTTCTGTATCCTGCTCGCTGTTTGAGAAGTTTAGTTCATTTTTGGAGTGGGCACATGTTAAAGGTTCAGGCATTGCGTCTGTCGTGCATTATTTGGATGATTTTCTCTTCGCGGGGCCGGCGGGCTCCGATGATTGTCAGCGGGGAATGACAGGTTTCCAGGCTTTATGCTTGGATTTGGGTGTACCTCTGGCTCACGAAAAGACCGAGGGGCCTTCGACCAGACTGACATTTTTAGGCATCGAGGTGGACTCCGTTGCACAAACGTGTAGGCTACCTGATGATAAACTGACTAGACTCAAGGAAGCGGTGAGGGTTGCCCGAGCCGCAAAGAAGGTGACTCTTAGACAGGTTCAGGAGCTGGCTGGCCTGCTAAATTTTGCTTGTCGTGTGATTGCGCCGGGTAGGGCCTTTATGTTTAGACTGTATAGGGCAACGGTTGGTTTGACAAAACCGCACCACAGGATCAGGTTGTCGAAGAGCGTTAGGGAGGACCTCGTGGTGTGGCAAGGGTTTCTGGACGGGTACAACGGTGTGTCATTGTGGAGACAGGATATGCTGCTGAAAGCGGACTTTCAAGTGAAGTCCGATGCGGCGGGCACGACCGGTTTTGGTGTGGTGTGGCAGGACAAATGGTTTCGCGCTGACTGGCCGCAAGAGTGGCGCGGTGAGGCCATCTGTAGGGATTTGACGTTTTTGGAGCTATTCCCAATTGTCGTGGCCATTGAGCTGTGGGCCACCAGTTTTGCCGGTAAGACAGTCCACTTCTGGTGCGACAATATGGCGGTAGTACACGTAGTGAATACACTCTCCTCTAGGAACGAGCGGGTTATGGGTTTGGTCCGGCATATGGTAACGAGATGTCTTGCCAATAATATGCTTTTCCGGGCCCATCATGTTCCGGGGGTAAGAAACGGGGTGGCTGATGCACTGTCAAGGGGGCAGTTGGCTAGGTTCCGGCTGCTTGCCCCACAGGCCGAGGAGCAGCCGGAAGCAGCCCCACAGCATCTGTGGCTGATTGGAGGGCCGACGTAAGCAAGGCCATGGATTTGTCCATAGCCCCCAGCACCAGGAGAGCATACCAGCGGGCAGGTAGGGAATTTTGGGCTTTTCGTCATGATAGGAGATACGATCAGCTTTGGCCTGCCCCGGTCGAACACCTGCTCGAATTTTGTGCGCTTAACCGCCGCCGTGGGTTGTCTGCCCGGACGATTAGGGGCAAGCTGGCGGGCTTGGCCTTCGTTGCCAAGTCCCGGGGTTTTTTGGACACCACAGGGGATTTCAGGATTAGGAAGACATTGGAGGGGTGGATTAGGGAGAAAGGTCAGGCCCAGGGTGACAGCAGGCATCCCTTAAAGCTCGCCCACTTGATGGGGCTTTACGAGCTGTGGGGTCGGCTCTGCCGCTCTGAGTATGAGGCATCACTGTACCACGCGGTTGCGGTGACCTTGTTTTTCGGGGCTTTTCGGGTTAGCGAGGTTCTTGCAGCTTCCCGAGCCGATAGCTCCGGCCAGGCATTCACCACAAGGGATATCAAGTTAGGTCGTAGCTCGGTGTCCCTGAGGCTTCGTCGGTCCAAGACCGACCAGAGGGGTAGAGGTGTGATGGTCCAACTTTCCCGGGCTAACAACCGGCGAGTGTGCCCGGTGGCGGCTCTGGTGGCGTATTGGGCACATAGGGGTGAAGAGCCGGGTTTTTTGTTTTGTCATGTGTCCGGTGAACCCCTGACCAGGTACCAATTCTGGGCTGTCATGTCCAAGGCGCTGGCAAGGCTGGGCTTGGACCCCAGACATTACGGGACTCACTCATTCAGAATAGGTGCAGCGTCGTTGGCAGCAGTCGAAGGTTTCAGCAGGCTGGATATAAAGACAGTGGGCCGCTGGAGATCTGGGGCCTTCCGGACGTACATCCGCCCCTAGGTGAGTGGGGCGGGGCGGGGGGTTGTGCTGGGCCGCCAGTCTGATGCTGCTCTGCTTCCTCCCTTTCTCTAGCACGACTACTTGACTGGCGCCGCAGAATCCTGATATGGCCACAGCATGGTGTACTGGGCCGAGAAGAGGGCCCGTGAGACGACGCCCGGCACGCAGTTGGAGATGGAGCGAGCGGTTGTTCAGTGGCTGGGCCGTCGAGGCCTATGGTGGCGCGAGGTTCTTCCCCTGTTGCTCAACAGTGGGAAGGTGCAAGGGGTGCCGGGTTGTTTGGTTTTGCACGTTGGTGGGAACGATCTGGGAGCGATGACAGGTGTGGAGCTGCTGTGGCACATTTGGGAGAGTTTGCAAGTGATCTGGGAGCGGTGGCCAGATACGTGTGTGTGGTGGTCCAACATCCTGCCTAGGAGGAGTTGGCGGCAGGCTAGGAGCCCTATCGCAGTGGATAAGGCTAGGAAGAGGGTAAACAGAGCGGATAAGAAGTGGGTGATTCAGGCTGGGGGTGGAGTGATAGACCATCCAGACATCAGGGCATCCCTCATAGACTTGTATAGACAGGACGGTGTACACTTGACCGATAGTGGGAACGATAAATTTATAGCCGACCTGCAGAGGTGCCTGCACATATATGTGCAGGGGGGGGAGCAGGGGGAATAAATTAAAATTTCACCCCCTGCTGTGGCCGATAGGGGGCGGAAAATAAAGTAAATAGCAACTGGTGAGCTCCTTTAGGGGCACCTCTACTGAGGTGAGGGGCGAGCTCCTTCTCGGATTACAGGGCTCACCCGGCCTGGGTTCGGGGAGTGAGTCGCTCCTGTGGCTTGCTTGCTGGAGTTTAACATAGACCAGTAGCGAGCCATCCCACACGCCAGGGGTGGCGTAGTAACGGTGCAGGGGGTAGGTGTAGTTTACCATGACCCGCACCCAGTTTCAAGGAGTTTTCGCCCGAGGGTTGCTCTGTCTGAATTGGCTTAAGTATTCCGCCCCCATTTGATTTTTGCACCCTGCAGGTCATGTGGGGTTAATGGTTTAAATAAGTTAATCAGTTAAGAAGTTAAGTTGTTTGAATAAAAAGTGACCCCGTTATACCCACACCTTGTGTCCGACTATTACTCCGCCTGCGCCGCAATTCCCACAGCCGACTTACCGGCCGGTGGGGTTTGCGGTGATCGGCGGTACAGGAGGCCGCCATGTTGGGGGGCGGAGTCACGGCACCCACGTTGGGGTGCCGTGACCACGTGGTGCGGTGCGTGGGCACCGATTGGCCGGGCGAGCAAGGCAGCCCTATAAAAGGGGGCTGCCTTGTGGCGCAGCAGTCTCGCCCGGAGCATCGTGAGGCACCCACCCACCCTCCCTCTGTTACAGGGTGCATATGATGGGTCGCCCTCCGGGGGGCCGAGTAGGAATTTTTTGCAGTCGCAGCAGAATTGGACGAGCTGCGATTGTTTTTTCGCCTACTCCACTCTGTGCGTGGGAGTGTGGTTAGGGGGTGGCCCCACCATCTAGTGCCCCCCCCCTTAGGGTCACTGGGGGGGGAGGGGTGGCCGATAGGGGGCGGAAAATAAAGTAAATAGCAACTGGTGAGCTCCTTTAGGGGCACCTCTACTGAGGTGAGGGGCGAGCTCCTTCTCGGATTACAGGGCTCGACCGGCCTGGGTTCGGGGAGTGAGTCGCTCCTGTGGCTTGCTTGCTGGAGTTTAACATAGACCAGTAGCGAGCCATCCCACACGCCAGGGGTGGCGTAGTAACGGTGCAGGGGGTAGGTGTAGTTTACCATGACCCGCACCCAGTTTCAAGGAGTTTTCGCCCGAGGGGTGCTCTGTCTGAATTGGCTTAAGTATTCCGCCCCCATTTGATTTTTGCACCCTGCAGGTCATGTGGGGTTAATGGTTTAAATAAGTTAATCAGTTAAGAAGTTAAGTTGTTTGAATAAAAAGTGACCCCGTTATACCCACACCTTGTGTCCGACTATTACTCCGCCTGCGCCGCAAAGCACCTTGAATTCCTTCCAGTAGAGACTAATAATACAGACTGCTATTTTCTATAGCAAAAGTGCGGAGATTGCAGTAGTCAAAAAGAGGTAAATTATTTGAGAAGATATGTGTCTGTGTATATGTACAAAATGGGGAAGGATGCATTTCTCTCCCAGTTCCAGCAAATGTTGCAATGTATGCCCTGAACCAGAGGGAACCATGAGATACAAGAGCTGGTAGGGTAATCTACAAAAGGAAAGCAGATACTTAACCAAGTCCTGAAATTGATGCTGACAAGAAGCGATCAGGAGGCAGCACGTCTGCTTTGAGAATGTTTTCTTCCCCTTGCCTAGATATCACTTATCATCATACTAGAGGGCATGAACTTAACACAATCTATTTCAACAACTTTCCTTTTACTTTCTGGAGTTACCTGAGTATATGTAGATAGCTGCTACTGTAGTATCGAGCTGTGAAAGAAAGGTAAGATACACCAAGTTCACTGATTCAATTAATTAATGGTGCACTGTTGTGCTGCCTGGGTCTTCTGATCCGTTCCATACTGGTTTCATTTCTAGTTTTGGAATGCTGATCAAGGATATTTTGCTAGATTAAAAGGCTGTAACACTAGGACTGTACGTACTTTGAAAAAAAATATTTGGAAGGGGTGCTTGGGATAGTCAAAAACATAACACATTTCTCTGCGTGATTCAGTAAAACATTCCATTATTTACAGACTTCCATTGGAACATGGGGAGAAAAAAAATATCTGGTAGGTTTAATGAACCAACTTTTTAAAGCTATAGATATGTAAGGCAACTTTTTATTTGCAACCTGAACTTTTTATGTTATCTATAATTATTACAAGCCTGTTCTAAAACTTGTTATTAAATCTTCAAACTAAATTCTAAATGTTGTTTCTTTTTATATTTCAAGCATAAAAACTAGAAGCAATATTGCAGTAGAAACAAGATCAAATAAAATCTCTTTGTTTAAAACCATTTACAGTACATTGCCATCTTAATCAAGTCTATTCCCCCACCTCTCTCTCTCTCTCTCCCTCCCTCCCCTCCTCTCTTTCTCTCTCTCACACACATATTTCTAAGGGGTTGATGAACCCTGATGTATATTAAGAAAAATTACTATACTCTTTAAGATTCTTTAACGTTAAAGGGAAAACTCTTTTATATTCACTTTAAAACTCCAAACATTTATTAAGAAATTTTAGCTGTGCAATTAAAATCAATTAATTCTAATGCATCCTTTTAAAACTTCCTTTCAAACATACATTCTAACAAATTAACAGGAAGTCTAAAAACATGAATGTACTCTACAATTAAGAATGGAGAGATGGGTGAGAAGGTCTGAGATACTTATTCTGAATAATTCCTGAAGCTGGCATGTGTCGATAGTACTATGTGAGTCTGATCCTAAACATCAATCTAAGTCCTATTGAAAGGGATAAAAAAAATCTGTTTTCTATAGGACTGCCTACAACAGATGCTCAATCCCATCTCCAAACCTTCCTTGGGAGGGTAGACCAGACAGACCTCAAATATTAGGATTTTTTTTTTTTTGGAGATGTGGTACACCACCATCTTTTTCAGGGCTATTGATGTGCCATCTTCTATTCAAAGAAGAATAATCATCTCTCAGATCCAAACACACATATTTAAACACAAATGCCCCAAGAAGTGAGGTAGAACATGGGCCTGGCCTGCAGTTGTGTAGAGTTGGTTTACAGAGAATTCGTCCTTATTATCCAAAGCCAAAGTGACTCCCAGATGACTTAACAAATTGTTGCCTTAGTCCATTCATTGGATTCCATTCAAGTGAGTCTATTTGTCAACAAATAGAAGTGATTTTTATCAGGGAAATGTCTAGCAAACATGTCACAGTGATCCAAAGAGAGATATGAGAATTAGTTCTCACTCAGTCAGTGAAAAACAACATGACAGCAAATCTGAAAATTGCAAAAACAAAGTACGGATGGAAACAAACCAGCCCACTCAAAGGAGGAGACCAAGTAATCAGTTGAGAAAGAGCAGGGAAGAAAATGAATTGCAAGGTTTGAACATGATTTTCTATAGATAAGGCTTATTATTGATTGCCAGCCATTCCTGACTTATTTAATTATTGCTTATCTGTGATATTTCTTATCTGTGATTCCTGGATTTCTTGTGAATTTGCCATCATGGTTTGTTTCTGCCAGGAGATAAAGCTCATCCCATAGCTCTCTCTATCCAACAAGACATTATTAATATTTGCTAACCCAGTAATGATTGAAAACTGCTTATCATCACAATGTAGGCCCAAAATTGATCTCATATCTGCATTTGTCCCTCCTAATTCCTCAGGCTTTAGACACTGTTTTTAGTCTTTTATCTCTTAAGGGTCAACCAATTATTATTATTATTATTATTATTATTATTATTATTATTATTATTATTATTTCCAATCAAAAATCCTAGATCCTTTCACCATCAACCAACCATGCAGAATTTCTGCAAATGAATCATTCACTGCATTTTACCTGCTAACAAAATACGCTGTAATTCAGCTATCTGGACAAAAGCCACTTCTGCCAGCCCACTCTCCATATTAACAACCCACCCATCATTATCACTTCTCCCATATTAAAACCAAGCTCATCTATCATCCTACTCCCATTAGGACCCCAAAGTTAGGGTGTATATTCACCCATGGTCCTCCTCTGCCTCTCATCTGCAGAGTGACAAACTGTGCCAGCAAAACTTTATAAAACAGGATGCAAATTCAAAACCAAGTATATTTGGCCTGTGTTGATTGAAGGTGGATGACCTTCTACCATGAGGTCACTCCATCATCTCTTGGTTTATAATTAGCTTAAGCTCTGCTAATAAAAGATCTAACTAATATTATAAATAATCTATCTTGCAATAGTTAAATTTAATAGCTATATTTTATACTTCATCTCCCAAAACTGGAGACGATACCAATTACTACAGCATATCTTTAGTTCTTTTTCTTAATATGATCAATGGCACAACCAAATATTGCTTTTCTTCATAACAAGTACCAATGACCACATTCCATGTTCTATGCTGATATGGACATAGTTTTAATAGCTATCATATTTTCTTTATTCTCCTGCTTTTCTCTGGAACTATTTCCTTGATGAATAATTTTTGTAAACTCCAAAGCTTATATACTATTTTGTAAAACTCCAGCTATTAACTTTATATGGATTTGGATGCATGTCACTCTTAATAATTCTCTTGAGGAGCATTACTGGGTTATCATGACATTCTAAACTGGTCATAGCAAAATGCCCTATGTGTGGTTTAAAAATAACATGGATTCACTAATGCTCTGGAATGATGCTCTTAAACTTCCATTAGCTATCAACTCCACACTAGCAAGGAGTGTAAAGTTACAGCGAGATGTCAGACTGAACTAGCTGGGAATGCGGTATTCAATTTAGACGAAAGTGATTCTAATGCTTGCACTCTTTGCTTAAACTATCTGAAAGGAGCAGAAAAATGCTACCATCACACTCAAAGAGAGATGCAGAATATTTGGTTTGATCAAGACAGTGCCAGTAATAATTAGGATTGCAGTTGATTGGGAAGCAAGACAGACAGTCAGACAGACAGACAAATAGTTGTGGTGGGAGAGAGAGAGGTTCTAACTTCTCTTTTTGGTCAGAAAGTTGGGAATGAGACTGGATTTTTCACCGTATGCAAAACATGCAAAGAGCATGATGGATAAAATGAGATGACGGAGACAAACTCAGGACTATGGAGGAAATAAAACTTTTCTGAATAAGATCTTTTTTTAATATGCACAGAGACTTTCAATCCTGGGCCTAGAAAGTTTAGAACTAAGATGCCTTAGACAAGATCTAAGTATTGCCCATAAGATCATATGCTGCAACATCCTGCCTGTCGGCGACTACTTCAGCTTCAACCACAACAACACAAGAGCACACAACAGATTTAAACTTAATATTAACCACTCCAAACTTGACTGTAAAAAATATGACTTCAGTAACCGAGTTGTCGAAGTGTGGAACTCATTACCGTACTCCATAGTGTCATCCCCAAACCCCCAACACTTTACCCTTAGATTATCTACGGTTGACCTATCCAGATTCCTAAGAGGTCAGTAAGGGGCGAGTACAAGTGCACTAGAGTGCCTTCCGTCCCCTGTCCTATTGCTCTCCTATATCTCCTATACCTTTCTTCTATTCCTATATCTCTTCTTCTATTCTTTCATTGATATGTTCTATTACTATATCTTCTTTTCTATTATTTCTTAGATATATTTTACTATGAGTATCTCCTCTATAACCTTCATCATGTATTTTACTATGTGTATATAGATATATACCCACTAAAACCCTCATTGTGTATTGGACAAAATAAATAAGTAAGTAAGTAAGTAAGTAAGTAAGTAAGTAAGTAAGTAAGTAAAGTACATTAAAATAATCCAATTATCCACTATGCAGTGGTTAGAATGCAGCAGTGCAGGCTAATTCTGCCGACTGCCAGCAGTTCGATTCTGACTGGCGCAAGCTTGACTCGGCCTTCCATCCTTCCGAGCTCAGTAAAATTAGGATCCACATATGCTGATTCTGTAAGCTGCTTAGAGCGGGCTGTAAAGCACTGTGAAGTGGTCTATAGGTACTATTGCTATTAAGGACACAGTAAGACTTTTTTTTATTATTATTAGATATAAATGTGAAATTAACACGGTCAGGATTTTTATAAATAATATAGAAAATAATAGTTAGAAAGCTGTAGTAGCAATGCCAATAAGTAGGTTGGCAAACTTAAAAACCGTTTAAGTGTTTAAGTTAATTTTTATGTTTGTATAGGTTATATTTTGTTTTTATTTTTATTTTTTGTTTATGTCTTTATTGTAAATTTTTTCTGTTGTTCTGTATTTGCTTTGTCTTTTTAAATGTTAATAGTTAATAAAGATATTTTTTTTAAAGAAAAGTATAAGCATTTCAGTTATTGTAATAATATAATATCAGTACAATATGTCCAAATATATAAAATGTGAGGTAACTAAAAAAGAAAGATGCAATGATGTAACAATGCAGAATCACTTATTGTATTTATTGTATTATTGTTTTTGCAAAGGAGACTGAAAATGAATAAACTCTATTAAAAGAAGAAAAAAGACACAGTAAGACATTCGGTAGATCCTTATTAACTGCCATTTTTATTAGTAATATGGTAATTGACTAGCAAATGTAGATTTTATTTATTTTTATTTTTACTTTAAATTGGACAGCCCTCCAGTCGTCTAGCCATGGTACAGTATAACTGGCTACACTGTGCAGACCTCAGCTGTGAAGGCAAGGAAAGAAGATTTAAATCTTTTCCCCATATTCCACTCATCCTCATCCAAATTAAATGGTGTGTCTTATACTCCAAAAATTATGGTATGCACATAGTTCATCAGGTCCAATAGACATTTTACCTACCCTGAATTGCCCTAGTTCTGTTCTTCTTCAGCTTTCAAAAGTGTTTATGATTGTTAAAATAAGAAAGAAAAATAAGGATGTGAAACATATGTTATTTTCTCCTGCCAAACTGTCATTTGTTGCTGCAATCCAAGATCTCTCTTCTTCAGGCAGAACAATGAGCCCAAATGAAAAGACTATAGGCTGCTTCTGCAAACAAAGGATTTGATACGTGGGGCAGCTGTGGTGTCACACTTTGTGTCTTTGTACTGGCAAATACTGCATTTAATGACCATCTATAGCTTCCTTTTATTTCAAACAGCATCTAATAAATTATAGATATTTGCAGCAAATATACAGCCAGTTCAAGGAAACAAACAGAATGACAGCTGAATGGTGGGGTAATCCAGAATGCTTTGTCATTATAGTATATTTGTTGAGATATGAGTCTTTTTTGCAACAGTTACAGTTATCTCTGTAAATGATATGACTATGAGTTCAAAATTGAATTTTTCACAATGTGCAACCAGAAACTGTGCAGTATTCTCCAGGAAGAAACTTCAGTGGGAATGATTGGCCACAAGTTGAGTTTAAAAAGGGCATACATTAGTTGTGAAAGATGAGGTCCATGCACGAAGGTCCAATTAAACTAATTTATTGCTAATCATGCCTATGCATAGGAATCTTCTCAACTAACGGTGAGCATCTGCTTGGAGTTAGATAAGAGTCCATGGAATTCAAAGAGGGTTGGACTTAGTCAACTTGTAGGGATTCTAGGACGATCACTTTTTAACTCCCTAATTTTGGCATTCCTTCTACAGCATAGTTTATCTGCTATTTTCAGCTTCTGAAGGAAAGGAACCATAGAAATGGGGGTAGACTTTAGGAGAAACCCTCCCATTCTACCACCTCTTACAATACTATATAATAATATTAGTGTAGCATATACTAATTTTAATAGAATAGAATACAGTAGAATACAGTAGAATACAGTAGAATACAGTAGAATAGAATAGAATAGAATTCTTTAATGCCCAAGTGTGATTGGACATACAAGGAATTTGTCTTTGGTGTGTATGCTCTCAGTATACATTAAAGAAAAGATACATTTGCCAAGAATCATGAGGTACAACAATTATTATCATAGGGTACAAATCAGCAATCAATATTAATATAAATCATAAGGGTACAAGCAACAATTTATAAGTGGGAGGAGATTATTATTATTATTATTATTATTATTATTATTATTATTATTATTAATTAGATTTGTATGCCGCCCCTCTCCGAAGACTCGGGGTGGCTCACAACAACAGAACAATACAAATCCAGTGGTTAAAAACAATTTAAAACCTTAATATAAAAAACAATCATATGTCTCATACAAACCATAGGTAAAGTGGGAATGGTCCAGGGGAATCAATTTCCCCTGCCTGACGGCAGAGGTGGGTTTTAAGGAGTTTGCGAAAGGCAAGGAGGGTGGGGGCAATCCTAATTTCTGGGGGGAGTTGGTTCCAGAGGGTCGGGGCTGCCATAGAGAAAGCTCTTCCCCTGGGTCCCGCCAGACAACATTGTTTTGTCAATGGGACCCGGAGAAGGCCAACTCTGTGGGACCTAATGGATGATAAGAACAATGAGAAGCCTAATAGTAATAGTAATGCAGCCTTAGTGAATAGTTTGACAGTGTTGAGGGAATTATTTGCTTAGCGGAATGATGGCATTTGGGGAAAAAAAACTGTTCTTGTGTCTAGTTGTCTTGGTGTGCAGAGCTCTATAGCTCGTTTTGAGGGTAGAAGTGGAAACAATTTATGTCCAGGATGCGAGGGGTCAGTAAACATTTTTACAGCCCTGTACTTGACTTCTGTAGTATATAGGTCCTCAATGGAAGGCAGGATGCCATTAATTGTTTTTTCTGCAGTTGCAAAAGGATTAGCTGTTCCATGTAGATGGAGACAAGGAAAGGATGGAGAATTTGTGCTTAACAGACATTATTGAAACACATACTTTCATACTAAAACTTTGCTTACGTGACAGAGATTGCAGCTTCTGAGAGTGAGATTTGAAGGGCCACAAATCTGGTTTTGAACTGAGAATAGGGACAATTAAAATCTTGAAAAGTCAGAAGAAAGCTGGGAGGGACAGTGGAAGTTTTATAGTCCAACCTTCTCCTCAAACAGGAGACCCTATATAATTTCAGACAAATGGCTGACCAGTCTTTTCTTTAAAAACCCTACTGATGGAGCACCAACAGCCTCTGAAGGCAAGCTGTTCCACTGGCTATCTCACTGACATGTTATACCAGAGATGTTGTGGTTGGCTCTGGGCCAGCTCCTGCCCCAAGGACTGTGGGGGTGGATGTGGGTGAATCCTCCCAGTGTCAAAGGCCTGCTTTACTGCCAACTGCTTCGGGAAGTGAAGTATCATCGGAAACAGGGAGTGACTATGAAATGGGACCCTCAGAGGGGGGCCTGGCAGGCAGCCCATTAGGAAGCAATGCATCATCCTCTTTATCTTCACTGGACTCTGATGATGAAACATTTATTGACGTACATAGACGAAGAGCCTTGAATAGGAAAGAGCAGCTACGTAGGTATTATAAGAGATAAGAGAGTTCACCTATGGTTGGTTGTGGTTCAACTAATTAGGGCTGCTGTTAAATGGGCAGCCTGCCGGCTTCTCAGTGTGAAAGATTATCTGTTTGTGATTGTGGATTTGCCTTGACTTTTCGGATTCTCCAAGGACCCTGTGCTTTGATATCTGGACTCTGAATGTAAATCATAGTTAACCGTGTGAGTTAAACCAAAGCCTGAAGGAGAGTAGCTGTGATGACATCACAGCTACTGGTTAATTGCTTTGAGTTTGGTTTTTTTTTTTTTGTTATTTCACTGCCTTCAAGTCTGTTTGTTTTACAAGTGAGCCCTTTGACTAGAAAAAGAGGGGTTTGCTTCTATTTTTCTGTAGATAAAGAAAGTATTGTTGACTTTTCCTGTGTGTGTGTCTGTTTTGGCTACTTTTGCATTTAATTAGAGGCTCGTGCCAAGAGTCAGCAGAACAAGAGGTAGGCAAAGTTGGATCTTCTATGACTTGTGGACTTCAAGTCCCAGAATTCCTGAGTTAGCATGATTGGCTCAGGAATTCTGGGAGTTGAAGTCCACGTGTCATAGAGGAGCCAACTTTGCCTATTCTTGTCTTACACAATTGTCTAAATTTGAACTCAACCTTATATCTTCTGGCAGAGTTTCTCCGAGATGAATGACTCTGTCTTTTGTTTATGAATCATTTTTAGTAGTAATGCCAGTTATCACCAATGGCTTTGCATATTGTATGCTCCAGCATTAAACAATGGGTACTGCCATTCCATGTGTCTCAACCTAACATAAGTCCTTGTTTGCTTAGCATCTTGAAAGAAATTATTATGATTATATTCCGCCTTACTAGTTAACCTAAATATTTATTCCTGCATGCTGAATTTCACCCTGTGGTTCTTGAGGCTCGTGAGCTTCTATTTTTAATTGTCCTCCTTTATTCAGATTGCCTGTATTCATTTAAACGATTAAATATGAAATTTTCCTTTCCCTGGCATGCTTTCCCTTTCTTTGTTTTCTATAGATTTAAATGTGACATGAAACTGTGCAGCACATTTGTTATTCTTGAATGCTCGCTGAGAGCATTTTATAACCCAAGAGAATACACATAATTTTCTCCTTTAAAGTCATAAGAAGTTATTTGTCACTCAATCAAAATAAAAATGTCACTTCAGTATGGATTTGCCAAATTGATGGAGTTTTATTTTCCCGAGCAAAACAGACAAATCCCTATTCCTAGCTCAATAATATTTGCAGTTTTGCTAATTCTTTTTTTCCCTTCCCCCTCTAGCTTTCCAGGAAATGTCACCTAATGGAAGTTTTAAGACAGACACATAGTTCTAAGTTTACACCACAGAAGTAGAAAAATTAATATTATGATAGATTTGAATCATTTAATAATATTTGTGGGTTTTAAAAAAACCTAAGCATAATGTGATTAGTTTGTCTCCCAATGGAAGAAAAGGGAAATGTTCTTCCTTGGACTTTTTCTTTTTTTAAAAAGTTTTTATTTACATATAAACAATAGACAATACGAACGAACAATTCATCTTTTTCAACAGATTCCCCCCCCCCCCCCCCGTGAAAGAGGGTCTTTTTGAAGTTTGCTCTGTCAGTCCCTGGAAAATGATTTGCATGCTGAAGGAATTATTTCCTATGATCAAAACAGTCCATTGAATGTTGTTGTTTCCACTGATTTAATTAGACAGCAGATCTCTTTAGAAAATATTGGGGAAACGCCAGTAATTAAAACCACAGAGGTTATCAAATGTAAGTATTTTATGAATGAATTTGTCAAATGGATGAAATGGAGCCAGTGAAAGCTGTGTGCACATACAACACTTGTTTCTGAACACGATATCTTCTGCAGCTGATGAAATAGGCTTTGATCCATGAAAGCATGTGATAATAAACTGATTAAGCTTTAAAGGGGCGCAAGCTTCTTGTTTTTGATGCAAGAGCTAACATGGCATTCTGCAGGGAAACATCCTCATTTCCTCTGCTGTGAAGACAGATTTCCCTTGGTTTAGCATCAATCTGCTATCACACTATTCAGGTGCAAGAAATAAAATTAAGCAATGTTTGATGACTTTGCATGTTTTAAGCCCTGCACGCCGCCAGGCATCACTTACTGTATGTGAGATGGGTGGCAATATAAATTGTATACATTAATTTATTAATTAGATCCAAATCTGAAAAAAATGTTAAGGGGGGGGGGGGAGAGAAAGAGAGGACAGCTAAAGAGTTTCCAGAAATAAAAAGTGATGTCTTTTATTTGACAAGAGCTGAAGAATGAATGAAGAATGAAGGCTTAGAACTCAGAAGTTAATTAGGATATCACTACACTGGTGAATATGACAAAAGGGTAGCTATCAATCCTTTGTTACTTATAGGCAAAAGAAAGAAACTTTGGATTTAACCCTCCATTAGGTTTCTCTCTCTGGATTATTGAGCTCAGAAGAAAAATCTTTGGTCCTTTTGAAGACACTGGGATTTCATAAAAGGATGGAAATATCCAGATGAATTGCTGGTCTTTACTGTGATTGTGACTTATTTCAACAAGAATAAGAGGCAGTCTTGATGTATTATTTCTCCCCTGTTTGAAGATCTTCTAGGGGCATGCATAAGCACACCATTGTGCCTACCGTCCCTGTCCTATTGTCTACTTATCATTATCATTATCATTACTTATCTATGTGTACAAATTATCACCCTATTTAAATAAATTTGAAATGCTGCACCCATTTCTGGTCACTATGATACAAAACTGATGAAGGGTACAAAGAAGAGACACAAATATTGCTTTTCAATATGAAAAGGTAGCCTGATCTGTAGATGTGTAACATCCCCAGTTTGGGTGGCCTTCAGCCCCATCACATGAAGATGAGGGCTAGGCTTGCCAAGTGTGTCTATATCAGTTCCAGTCCAAGATTGGATCAAGCAGGAGGTAAGGTTTTGTGACATATTTGTCTTTGATTGCATGGTAATAATAGGGTTACAAAGATCAAGATAGGAATTAAGTCAAGTAATTTGCCCAATCCATGGTTAACAAACTCCGCTGGCTGTTCTTTAATTTTCCATCCGCAGTTTGTTGCAGGTTTCATTTTCAGAAGGCACTGTACCACAGCGCACCACAGGAGCAGAATACCTCTGAGACCGCCTTCTGCCGCATGAATCCCAGCGACTGGTCAGGTCCCACAGAGTTGGCCTTCTCCAGGTCCCGTCAACTGGACAATGTTGTTTGGCGGGACCTAGGGGGAGAGCCTTCTCTGTGGGGGCCCCGGCCCTCTGGAATCAGCTCCCCCAGAGATTGCCCCCACCCTCCTTGCCTTTCGTAAGAGTCTGAAAACTCATTTATGCCACCAGGCCTGGGGCCATTAGATCCTTGCCCCCTGGCCAATGAATGTGTTGAGAAAATGTTGAGTGAATGGAATGATTGCGGTTTTCGGAGAGGGCCGGCATACAAATCTAATAAATAATAATAATAATAATAATAATAATAATAATAATAATAATAATTATTATTATTATTATTATTATTATTATTATTATTGGAGTTTTAGATTTTAATTAATTAATTGGATTTAAAGTAATTTTACACTGTTTATTATATGTTGTGAGTTGCCCTGAGTCCTTGGAGAGGGGCGGCATAGAAATCAAATAAACAAACAAATAAATAAATAAATAAATAAATAAACAAACAAACAAATAAATAAATAAATAAACAAACAAACAAGTAGGTAGGTAGGTAGGTTCTTTAGTACAGTGAACAATACTTGTCACCTACAGGATGAATTGTCCAGAACTTGAAGACTCTACCTGATTAGGGAATGCTGGCTAGAGAATTCTGGGAGTTGAAGTGTACACCTCTTCCAGTAACTGAGATTGGGAACCATAGAGGCTTCCTGAGACCAACTGTTTCTCTCCTTTCCCATTCCCTTCAAAGTCTGGGAACTTCACACAATATTTCCCCTTAGGCTTTAGAGTTCAAAGTGGGACTCTTTAGAAGCTGCCGCCTGAAAAATTCCTCTTTGTGTCAAGTGGAAGAGCCTAACTTGTTTGTGTATTTTGCTAGGCAGTCTACATGTTTATTAGTGAGGCACATCTATCAACACATACCCACATGTTACTTAGGGATCTAAAGCTGCCATCAGACTCTAGGAACCTGTGTCTTTCCATTTTTAAGTTGCCTTTGTTGCACCACCTGCTTTTCCACTCTTGTTGAAATATTTATTTTATTCCCTTTGTGCATCTGCGTTTGTTCTGAATGTATGTGTGTGTATGTGTGTCTTATTGTTTAAAATCCTTTTGGTGCTGAAAATCCCAGCGCCTTTCCTTGTCAATGTACTTTCTTTTAGCCTTCGGCTGTCAGCGTTCTTTCTGAAGCTCTGTGCTCTTGCACGATCCTTTATTTCATTTGTGAAACCTGTCATTTTATAATGTCTACCGCTCTTCACGAGATGTGGCATCTCTCAGCTTCAGATCCATTAGCTGTTCTACTTTATTCCAGATGATTCCAAAGTGTTTTGCAAGTTCTCCACTTCACTGCACTTAATCAATGGAGACACTAAGCAATAGATGTAGTTGGTAGATATTAACACAAATTGAGTCGAAGCTGCTGGTTTCCCATTTCTCCAGGTAAGCTACTCATTATCCTTTGTGACTATATGCCAACTGATTTGAATGCACTGGAATAAACAGAGACAACTATTCATCACAAACTTTCCTGCCCATCTTTTCTGCTTATATTAAGGCATCTCATTAGGCAATTCTTTTCTGGAAGGAAGAGATTTACAGGAATGTTACAGAGGCACCAGCCAAAATGTAGTCATACTTTTTAGTGTTGAAAATACCAGAAGGGAAAACAAATTGGAATGTGCTTCCTCTTACCTCTGCTTTCCCAAAATTTAACCCAAAGTTGGCAAACCAGTCAAGAAAATATTTATTAAGAAAATGTACAGTAACATATATAATATGTTACACACACACACACACACACACACACACATATATATGTAACATATTTTTGCTGATAATGAAGAGGAAGGGAGACTAGTATATATCTATTTTGAGTTTATCTGCTATCATCAGCCAGCCATATATTACTGGGATTTGAACCTACAGCCTATGCCTTGTAAGGCAGTGGCTTTGGTCTCTAGACTACAGGCTCTCCTCCTTATCAGCTTGTACCAGGGAAGGGTTATATGTGATTTTTTTGTTGAGTCACTCTGGTATACCCAAATATGGGAGGAACATACAGCTTCCTGTATGTAACTGTTGTAACTGTTGTAAACAAATAAACTGTTGTAACTGTTGTAAACAAATAAACTGTTGTAACTGTTGTAAACAAATAAACAAAAGCACCTGCAAAGGCCAATCAAACTAATGGGGTGGAAATTAGGTAAGAAACCTTCCTTGGCAACTATAGGGCATAAATCCTTGCTGAACCAGGTGAAGGATCCAAGTCACACCCTTAAAGCATGTGGGAGGAGCTCATGATCTAATCCCCTTCAGGAAATTGGATTAGGTGAGTCCCATGGACATTCCCTCTTCAATCCCTGAGGTTGTGCAAACCTATAGTTCCTGGCAAGAGGTGGCTCATCATCTTTGAAAAGATGCCCCAAAGGAGAATGGCAGTTGCTACCACTGCCCATTTCCACTCCTAGCCTGCCATGGAGCCGGGGTCAGATCTCTATCTTGGCCCCCCGACCTCCCCTCCTCCTGCACCAGCTCATGCAGGCACCTCTGCAGGTAAGAACAAAAAATTTCATTCCCTCTGTAGAGCCATGTCTTAGTATACTTAATCTGGGGGTGTTTAACTATGCAACCACCCAACTCTCTGACTGCTCTACCAATAACTTGATTAACAATTCTCCTGGTTTTGTCAATAGCTTTGGTGACCAGGCATTGCGTCAAACCATCCTCGGAAGGATTTCAAACCACACTAACCGTATGTCTGGCAACAAATCAGAAATAACCTGAATGTTCTCACGAGCTTGAGAGATCACTGCCAAGCCCTTTAGCACTCCAAGGTCATTGCCCCCCAGGTGTATAACCAACCACCTGGGGGTTCACCCGGAATGGCACTTGCCCCAAAACAAAGGGAGGAGCACCTCCCAATGGAGGACTCCCCAGCCAAGCCAGACCACGTTGGCCTGATGGCCCAGCAACAGCTGCGTTACGATGGCAGGCTTTGCTGCATACCGTCCGACCCAAAAGATGAAACTATGGCCACATAGCCACACTGCAGGCCTGACAGATGTGACATCTAGGAGACAGAAAAAACAATTAGTCTTAGCAGGTAGGAGGGCCACCTTGGTCGGAAAGCATTTGACCACCAATGGCTGATGGACATGATCCAATTACCCTCAAAACCAAAAGTGGCCACTGCTGTAGCGGTGCCAATCTGGAATGAGTGGGTCCCATAATTAGTTGAATCTGACCCAATTTCCTTCGAGGTCACTGCCCAAAATTGGTACCTCGTAAGTGGGGACCAGTCAGGGTAACAAAAGAGATACCATCGGCCTTGTCCTCTGACGGACCAAAAGGCCGCTAATGCCACCACCAGGCAAACCTTCTTATCTAGGGTGGGAGAGAGGCTAATCAAAGAGCCCTTGTCATGCAATTGGCACAGGGTAATCTTATGACTGTCTAAAGAATCCTTGATCTTGATCTAAAGAACCATTCACATTTATCACCTTTGGAGATCTGTAAATAGATGAAAGTTGAGGTATTGTTATGGTTTCGCTTAGTGCCTGCTTCACTTATCAATCAAGGCACCTGTTCCAATTGTAGTCACTAAATGAGGAATTCCCATACTTTTCAATAAATTGTAACTATTTTGTTTTATAAGACAAGCATTTTGGACAAACTAGGTACTTGCAGGAAAGCTCAGTAGAAAATCATTACTAATCCTCTTTCATTGGTCCCCTCTTCTGCTGAAATGAAGGCTGATGTCCTTTGATAACAAATATTCACCAATATTATTAACATAAGCCTTTTATTTAGAGTAAAAACATATTTACATGTAAGCACTTATATGTAATCACTTTTGTCAGAATTCCAATGGAGGAACAGGAAATAATTAGCCTCCTTAGAGACACATTGGATATGATGTATTCTCCTTCTCCTTTTGTTTATATTTACCAAAAGATCTTGAGTTGCAACAATTCCAACAGAACTGCCAAAGAAGTCAAAGTACCTACAAAAAATATCTTAAACTAAGAAAGTACATTCAGGAGGGAAATGGAAAGGAAGACTATCAACAGTGAGCTTGGAAATGTAATGATGGAAATAGGAATGTGAAAGCTTAAATTGAACTGAAATTATCAAAGGATGCAAGAGTAAGGGGAAAAACGGGTTTTTTAGATGTGTTCATGAGAAATGAAAAAGAAAGAATCTGTATTGGCACAGGGTAATCTTATGACTGTCTAAAGAATCCTTGATCTTGATCTAAAGAACCATTCACATTTATCACCTTTGGAGATCTGTAAATAGATGAAAGTTGAAGTATTGTTATGGTTTCGCTTAGTGCCTGCTTCACTTATCAACCAAGTCACCTGTTCCAATTGTAGTCACTAAATGAGGAGTGCTTAATAAAGAAGACAAATGTTAATAGGTAAAAAAGAAAAAGATTCCCATTTGATTTGATTTTTTACAATGAAAAAAAATTGTGAAGGCCAAGTTGAAGGGGCAGGAATGAAGTCTGTGATTAATAGAACATGGTCAAAGAATGTCGCTTCACTTGGAATGTGTGAATAGTCTCCAGGACTAGATGAAATTCATCTTTGGGTACTGAAAATTGTACAATATGTCATTTAAAAAAATATTTTTATTGATTTTTTACAATATAACACTCACACAACATAAAACAAGTGTTTTGTGAATTGTGTCCAGCACCAGACAAACATTCATGGTTTAGACAAGAAACACCCCCGATTTGGTGGTGGGGTATAAAATTGTACAATATGTCACAGAGATGTTGAACCTATGGCATGTGTGCCACAAGTGGCATATAGAGCCATATTGGTAGGCACACAAGCTGAGGTCTGGCATGCATGCACATATCAGCCAGCTGATTTTGGGGCCTTTTGGGCTCACTGGGAGTCAGGAAACAGGCTGTTTCCAGCCTCCAGAGGGAGTGGGGAAGGCCCATTTTTTTCTCTCCCCAATGTCCAGAGCCTTTTTAGGAGTCTAGCGAGGACAAAAATGGCCTTCCTCACCCTCCAGAGGCTGGAAATGGCCTGTTTGCCAACTTCTGAAAGTTGAGAAGTGGACCATTTCCGGGCCTATGGAGAGCCTCTGGGGGGGGGGGAGCCATTTTTGCCCTGCCCATATTGCTACAAAGGCTCTGGAGCCTGGGAAGAGTGAAAACAGGTGTGCCATTGCATGCTGGGAGTGGGGGCAGGGGGTGTCACACGGGCATGGAATTATGGGTGTGGGTATGCACTTGCATGACGCCCTCACACTTCCCTCTCTTTTGGCATATCAACCAAAATAGGTTCACCATCACTGGCATATCATAAAAAAGACCAATCTGCTAGCTTTGGAAAAGAATGCTCTAATATGGTAGTCAGTATAGATTTGTCAAAAACAAATCTTGATAGACAGATCTGTTTTGTTTTGCTTTTAATCAGTTATCACCCTTAATGGATTATGGGAATGATGCAGCATACAAACATACCTTGACTTCAGTAAAATATTTGACAGAGTGTCCTAATACATGCTCATCAAAAATCCAGTTAAGTATAATTTGATGTCTTGACAATTGCATATATACCGAGCTGGCTCAAATATTGTATTCAAACAGTGTTCATCCAATTGGAGAGACAGATTAAGTGAAGGGCCTTGAAGATTAGTCCAGTGTATTCTTTAATAGTTTCATTAATGAGTTAGATGAAGAGGTAGAAGGAAGGCATTATCAAATCTGCAAATGGTACAAAATTGGGTGGGATAGAAGGCAGAAATAAAGCGGCCTTAATGGGCTGGAAAAATGGATGGAAAATGCCTAAATTAAGCACAATAGAGAAACTTAGACAATAAGAGTTGAACAGATCCCACCCTCAAGGGCTTTATCAATCACATCATCAACAAAACATCCTAGATGATAACTGCATTGGGTGTCCGTGCATGATTTCGCTATCTGCCCAGGTGCAGTAGCATAATTGTGATGGGTTCCAATAGCACTCAGAGCCACGGGGGCGAGCACACAGCACCGTTCCACCTTAGCAGCCCACTCCTGGGTTGGATGGAGAAATGGGATTAGAACAGGGAAGCACTTACGATGAATTCTCCTTTCTTTATTGTCTGCTCCGGTTGAAACGGAAAGTTTTTGCTCCAGTTTAATACTGTATATGGATATCCACAGGGTGAGACAAATGCTTCAAAATATAGGCTATGACATCATGTTGCAAAACCTGCAACTTACAAGTCATGACACCTGTCAGCAGGGGTGGGCAGCAGGCAGGACAGGGTGGAATGCAGTTCCACTGACGGAAATGAAGCTGTGTGCCCAGCTCCAACTGTCTATCCCCTCCTCCCCTCCTCTTCCTCCTTCTCGGAAAGCGGCAGGGAGACCAACACCGGCAGGAGTTGTAGGGGGCCCATCCCCCCCTTTTCTGAACAGCTGATTGGCACCCGTTCGCCTAGCAACCCAGCCTGAGGCAGGGGGCGACCCAGGAAGGAAAGCATGGGAAACATGAAGCAAATTGTCACCCCAGAAAGTGACACTGGTGAAGTTGTAAGTCAAGGATTTAACAATTCACCTGAACGATGATGATCGTTCAGACCACTCCCACCTGGTTACATGGCCGGCAAGCCACTCCTACCCAGTCACATGATCATCAAGCCACACCCACAAAATAAGCCACACCTGCAATGTGGCAGTAAAAATTTTGGCTGCCCGTTACTGCCTCTCAGGATATACAGTCAGTATCAGGGGTGGATTACCATGACTGCTGCTACTGCTGCACTTCTCTTGAGTGCACACACGTGCGCATGGATCCCAGCGGGATTTTGCTTCTGCGCATGTGCAGAAAGCAATAATGCATTGAAATCTCACAACGGGACGTGTGCACGAGATTTTGGCAATTTTGTTGCTTCTGTGCATGTTCAGAAGCAAAAAAACACCAAAACCTCTCTCTCTTATGCATCTTCTCACAAGATTTTGCTTCTGCACATGTGCCCAAAGCAAAAATCTGCTGGGACGTGCGTGTGCGCACTCAAGAAAAGTGAAGCTGCGTGCACAGCTCGGCATTCGCTAATGGTGCACCATCCTCGACCGACCTGGTAGCAACTCACTACCGGTCAATATGGAAAGGTGGGATTTGCATCACGACATCACTTCTTGCGTATCATTTTGGCTTGGATGGTTGAGTCATAGTCTGGAGGAGTAGATTCAACAATGCTTTATAGGATAAGAAGGCACGCAGGCCTCCTGATGAAAAGTTAACTGGATTACAAATTCCATTAATGCTGGCCACTCTAAAT
Organism: Erythrolamprus reginae; assembly: GCF_031021105.1. NCBI lineage: Eukaryota > Metazoa > Chordata > Lepidosauria > Squamata > Dipsadidae > Erythrolamprus > Erythrolamprus reginae. The sequence continues at coordinate 277,642,836 of NC_091951.1, forward strand.
GCAAGTGGAAAGCAATATTTGTGAGACACTAAGAACGAGGAAGTCTTTTGAGAAATCAATCCAGAGTAAACGGATGATCATTGAGCTAACACAGCAGACCAAATTTATGTTTTGGCCAGAGTGGAAGAATTTTTTTTTTTTTGAGATAATCTCTTCATCAATTTCTAAAGTTACTTATGGGGAAATTGCAGAGCTGCATAAGAGACTCTGAGCTCTCCCCCTCTTTGCCAGCCTTTGATTATCCTGGAGAGAAACCGTATTTTAAGAATTTTTCATTTCTAGCTAAAACCGCTCAAAGGGAAGCTGAGCGGTTGGGCAGCCAACTCTGAGCTTTTCCTGTCCTTGAAAGCTTTTGCTTATCCCAGGAAGTCTCTCTCTGAGCCAACTGAGGCTGAGTCTTCTTGAAAGACTGGATGTGAGCCCAGGCAGCGCAATGACAAAGCAAGCAGAAGCCTGCAGAGAGTCTCACCTAAAATTGACTTGTAGTTGCAGCCTCTAGGAAGCTGATGAGCTTTAGTGTGATGCCTCCTTAGACCACATAGGCCCAGCTTTTGGTTATCCCTAGAGCAGCCCTACTGAGATGTGATGTAAAAAAAAAAAGAATCATATATCAATAGTTCCCTGAACTTCCCTCACCTATGCCAAGGTGACCAAGATAATCAAGATACACACTGGCTTGATCTATTTAAAAGCACTAACAAATAGCAAGGGAACATTAACCTTAATTTTCTTCTTTCTATGAACTTTTGGAAACCCAGTGTTTCATCAGTCCTTGAAAATCAGGTCTATAGACAGGAAGATATATGCCCTTCTTCCTTCCTTCCTTCCTTCCTTCCTTCCTTCCTTCCTCCCTCCCTCCCTCCCTCCCTTCCTTCCGGGATGGTGCAGTGGTTAGAGTGCAGCTCTACTTCAGGCTACTTCATCTAACTCAGGGGTCCCCAAACCTTTTACACAAGAGGCCAGTTCACTGTCCCTCAGACAGTTGGAGGGCCTGACTCTTTCTCTCTCACACACTCTTTCCTCCTCTCCTTTTCTTTCTTCCTTTCTCTTTCTTTCTCTCTCTCACTCTCTTTCTCTCTCTCTCGCTTTCTTTCTCTCACTCCCTCTTTCAATCTCTCCCTCTTCCTTTCTCTCCCTCTCTATTTCTCCCTGTTTCTTTCTCTTTCTTTCTTTGTCCCTCTCTCTCTCTTTTTCTTTCTCTCTCACTCACTCTCTTTCTATCTCTCACTCTTCCTTTTTCTCTCCCTTTCTATCTCTCCCTCTTTCTTTCTTTCTCTCTCTCTTTCTTTCTTTCTCTTTCTCTCTCTTTTTTCTCTTGCTTTCTCTCTCTCTCACTCACTCTTTCTCTCTCTCCCACTTTCTTTCTCTCTCTCTCTTTCTTTCTTTCTCTCTGTCACTCTCTCTTTCTCCCTCTCTTGCTTTCTCTCTCTCTCTCACTCACTCTCTTTCTATCTCTCCCTCTTCCTTTCTCTCTCCCTCTCTATCTCTCCCTCTTTCTTTCTCTCCCCTTCTCTCTGTCCCTCTCTCTTTCTCTCTCTCTCTCTCTTGCTTTCTTTCTCCCTCTCTCACTCACTCTTTCTATCTCTCCCTCTTCCTTTCTCTCTCCCTCTCAGGCCGGCGCCGGCAGCACACTGGGCCGTAGATCTGCGCCCCCCACCCAGCGATGTTCAGGCCAGCTCCGGCACCACACAGGGGCGTGGATCCACACCCCCACCCAGCAATCTTTGAGCCAGCACCGGCAGCACACGGTGCCATGGGCTGGCAAGGGGATGGGGAGCATGCGCACATGCATGCGTAAAATTCAAAATAAAAAGAAAACTTAGCCGGCCTCCCCACTTTCGTTGCTCCCCATCCCCTACTCCAATTCTCAGCTCTGTTGCACAGCCTTGCGTTGGGGGATTGTTTTTTGCGGTGAGTGGACGGAGATTCAGGAGCTTATTGTGTATATGTAAAATCTCATGTGCTGCCGCGGGCCAGATAGATGACCTCAGCGGGCCGCATGTGTCCATAGTTTGGGGACCGCTGATCTAACTGCTAGCTGTAGTTCAGCAGTTCAAATCTTACCATTGGTTCAAGGTTTACTCCGCCTTCCATCCTTCTGCGGTGGTTAAAATGAGAACCCAGATTGTTGTGGGCAATATGCTGATTCTGTGAACCACTTAGAGAGGGCTGTAAAAGAACTATGAAGCCATATATGTCTAAATGCTATTGCTATTGCTATTGCTATTGCTATTGCTATTCCTTCCTTCCTTCCTTCCTTCCTTCATTCCTTCCTTCCTTCCTTCCTTCCTTCCTTTCCCCAGTATTATCTATCTTTATTTACATGTTGACTTCTCAGTTTCCTTCCTCTTTGTTTACATTGACCTATCTGCCTCTAGGTGAGATTGGCAGCATACAAGTCAATGAATGAATGAATGAATGAATGAACGAACGAACGAACAAATTTGCCTTTTCAGTCTCTTTTTTCCCTCTCTCTGCACCTTAAATTGAACATGACCCTCAAATTGAATTTCTTCTCCCTGCTCATCCAACACCTTCAATAGGAATGGTTTGCACAGAGCACATCACCCTTCCTAAAAACTGCTGGGTATGCATTGACCCATCTGTAGGTCCCCAAATTTTTTATTAATGTCTCTCAAGACTATTTAAATGCCCTTTCCTGATTGAATGCAATTTCCCCAATGATGGCTACTTCAGTGCTATTTCCCACCGACTTGCTTCCTTCTGCACATTTAATGGAAAACCCTAAACCAACACTTGGAAGCAATTACATATTCTTATTTCCCTCTGGCTTAACTTTCTTTTTGTAAGAAAATCTTTTTCAGTTCTAGGATTTCCTTTCTTTTTTATTATTTCAATGTTTGGTTTCATTAGTCGCACTCTTTTATGGCTGTAGGTAGAAACCTCTGTAAACAGATTTCACTTGGGGAAAAAAAAACTTATTTAGCATGACTCTGGAGACTAGCTCCCTAATAAATTTCTTATACCCTGCAGTATTTTTAACAGTTAACACATTACCTTGCTTATACACGATCGATAAGAGAGTTAATTTACATCCTGTAAAGGTGGGAAAAATGCCCCCAGTATTAATCTTTCTGGTCTAATGCTAATTGCCAGTGCATGTATTGTAGCAATGTGTGTTAACACCAACGCAGTTAAGGATTTGGCAGCATTCCTGCAATATTTACTACTGTTCTTCATGATGTGAAAGTTTGTAATAAAAAACAATTTATAGAAATCTGAAGTTTGGCCCAATACTTTTGCAATATACTGTATATTCGTGCTAATTTTAAGAAATAATGTCTTTGGTTTTAATATTGGGAAGTATTATTTTATACTCTGAAAAAAAAAAAGACTTGTTCATTAATATTTGTGTTTTTAATCCAGTATATCAGATGCTTAAAATGTTATACCCAAAATATATGTTTTTAGTGTTACTGATAAAAGAAGTAAAGAAGAACAGGGATTTTTAATACTGCCCACCCGCATGGTTTATCTAAGAGATATCCAAATTTTATTGATTTATTCACTTACATTGAAACCTGTAGCTTATTCTATCCAAGTGGCAAAGAGTATGTTACAAAAATACAGATTCTTCATGCCCTGACCAAAAATGCTGAGGCTCCCTCCATGGGAAACCCCACCTCTGGACTTCCGTGTTTTTGTGATGCTGCAGGGGAATCCCAGCAAGGGAATCCCAGCAGCACAAAAACGGGTGCTTCGCTGGCAATAGAAGTCTGGAGATGTGGTTTCCCAGCAAGGGGAGCTTCAGCGAAATTGCAGCATCGCAAAAACACAGAAGTCCTCTAAACCCCACCTCTGGACTTCCATGTTTTTGTGATGCGGCAATTTCGCTGCAGCTCCCCTCGTTGGGAAACCCTACCTCCAGACTTACGTTGCCAGTGAAGCGTCCGTTTTTGCGCTGCTGGGATTCCCCTGCAGCATCACAAAAACACGGATGTCCGGAGGTGGTGTTTCACTGGCAACAGAAGTCCGGAGGTGGGGCATCCCAGTGGCAGCGGCTTGGGTTTATAAGGTGAAAACAGTTTGGAAGAAGAGGCAAAAAAATCTTAAACCCCGGGTTTGTATCTCGAAAAGTTTGTATGACGAGATGTTTATAAGACGAGGTATCACTGTAGTTGATGTAATGAAATGTTTGTAAGCAAGCCATCAAACACAAAGAGCACCAAGGACCTCACAGTTCAAACCTGAGCTACAAGTGATCTCTTCTATCAATGTTGGACCTTTCATTAAAGTTGATCTTCAAAGATAAAATGCAAGGCCTGTGTCTAAAGTGGAATAAAAATATGAGGAGATTCCTTCAAGTCAATGTCACAATTTGGATTGCATCTCCCTGCGCCTCCCATGTAGTTTGCAAAGATATTCATGCACTCACTAAATAGGTCACATCTCGTGTCATATATATTTGGAACAGCATTCCTATATTCTATGGTTTTGGAACCACAACCAGTGCCTTTTTTTTTAATCATAGGTACATCACTTTTTTATATATCAAAATCTTCATTTGAATCTTGTGGAATGTCTACATCTAAACAAGGGAAAGTTGGACTAGACAAAGTAGAAAAAGGGCATGTTAGGATAGAAATCATATAGCACAGCACAGTATAGCATAGCATAGCATAGCATAGCATTTAGACTTATATACCACTTCACAGTGCTTTACAGCCCTCTTTATACCTTTTACAGAGTTCAGCATATTGCCCCCAACAATCTGGGTCCTCATTTTATCCACCTTGGAAGGATGGAAAGCTGAGTCAACCTTGAGCCTAGTGAGATTCGAACTTCCAAATTTCAGGCAGCCGGCAGTAAGCAGAAGTGGCCTGAAGTGCTGCATTCTAATCACTGTGTCATCATCGCTGTGTCCCCATAGTCCCCATATGTCTTAAACTCATCATCAACTCACATTCTTATTACCGTCAAAGTCCAACATAAGGATCTTCTTTTTCTCATATTGGCCATGTTGAATTTAGTTTCTAAGCTATAAAATTTCACCACATCTGAAGAATGCTGTTAGGCACCTCCTGAGCTAGATCAGATTTGTTGTAACCACTGCGTTTGTATCTCCAGTTTTATGGGGTTTTCTCAATCTGTTCAAAACATCTCAGATTGAGCTTTCTTTTATATCATGTCAATAGCAATTGCAAGTGAGAATCATGAATTCCTCCAGTGCTTGTAATAAAGGATGATCATGTTACATTTTGAGAAAAAAAGAAGATTGTCTCAAAATGCCAGCCTCCTCCATCTGCACAGAACAATATCTTTACATAGAGAGAGAAGGGTATTGTGAAATATGGTATTATTTAAATCTCACTAGGTGGATAATTACCAGCAGAAGTAAATTAAGCAGGGACTTTCTGGATCTAATGAATTATTATGCACCTATTCTCTAGTTCATACACTTTCTGAAAAAGGTTTAAGAAGATACCGCAATTAGTTGAAACACTACAGCTTATTTAAAACCAGTGGTCATTATACAATAATTAGATATATTCTTCTGTTGCTTAAGGTTTTCTCAGCATCAAGTAAATTGCCTCTTAAGTAATGCATAGCACTGATCACTCCATAAGCCAATATATCATTTCTATTGTCTTTCTACCATATACAAGGCTAGTCTGTAAAGCGTCAAATGCATTTTTGTTTACTTAAATCTGTTCTGTCGGGCTCTCTGGTAGAATCCTCCCAAAAATGCACAGGTACAAATTTCAGACACACACACATTTGAAAATTCAAAACAATGTTCTTTATAATGAAAATTCACTTAAACCAAGCCCTCTTTTGGTATAGCAAAGAGCACTCGTCTCCAAACAAACTGGTAATTTGTACAAGTCCCTTATCAGTTCTGTGATACTTAGCTTGCAGCTGTGAGGCAATTCACAGTCCTTCTTCTTTCACAAAGTGAAACACACTTTGCTCTGGTTTAGTTTCAAAGCGGGGGAAAAATCAGCACACAAAAAGTCAAAGTCAGTAAAGCAGTCACAAAACACAACGATCAGATAATCCTCCACAATGGCCAAACCCACACGCTACTATTTATAGCAGCCTCACTAATTACCACAGCCCCACCCAACCACAGGTGGCCTCATTTTCTTTGATAATAATCTCTCAGTTGTTGCTGCCTATGCATCGCTCTCCGCATGTGTGGCTGTATCATTAACTCTTGTTCTGAATCCGAGGAGGAGCTAGATAATTGATCTAATTCTGAGCTGTCTGCCACACTCTCCTCCTCCCTGTCACTCATGTCTTCTTGGTCAGAGGAGCCTTCATCAGCAGATTCAGAAGCAAAACAGGCCTGCGGCATGTGGATGTCTCCCCCACATCCACAGTCCTTGGGGCAGGAGTAGGGCCAGAGCTAACCACAACATAAATCAAAATATTTTAATTTTAACATTAGAAATCTTCCATGTCCCTCCTTCTCCTCCTCTTTCTTCTTCATACCAAAAAGTGTAAGGGAAGTAGCAATTTTAGAGAGAGTTTTCTGGCTGAAATAACAAGAGCTGTTCAGGTGTTCTATCATACTTTGAGTTCTCTGAAAATGTCTTAAAGATTTTCTTACTAGTGAGATTCATTCCTCCTCCTCCCCCACCCTTTTTAACTTTAGACATATGGCAGCAAAATGTTCGATGACAAATGCTTCTTTCCCTTCTGGTGATTCATCCTCAGTGTTTTTTTTAAAAAAAATAGCACGACATTGATAATGTCTACCAATCTAAGCCAAGTCAAAGTTTTCTACTGCTTCTTCATTAATGGATCTTTGTAATGAATTGCCTTTCCCCATTGCATCAGTTGAATAAAATCCAGATAAAGTAAATTATTAAAATTCAAAATTCAAAATGCAATCGCTGTGGCAACTAGATGTCTTTGCTGAATGGGTAGCTTCAATTGAACCCTCTTTGAAATATATTCAAATGCTCAGTTATTATGGGAATCAGCTAAAGTTCTTTATTCCAGCTATACACCTAGATTGAAAATGATTTAATTTATTGCATTATCTATATAATTTATTCTTGGCAACCCAGATAGCAGTACAGCATGTGAAATATGTCATATTTCTTCCTAGTTATTCTAATGCAACGAAACGTTACGAGAATGATGCAGTTCTGCAAAACAATAATTTTTGGATTGTATAGAAAAAAATGCCAAATAGGATGTACAACAGGATCTAAAATCATTCCAATTCATACCAGCTGTAGTAATAATTGGGAACTTTTGTCGAAATGTACTTTTAATTTATAATATTTTTTATTTTATTTTATGCATTTTACCCTGCAAATCATTCCTTTTTTGGAAAGGCACCATAAAAATATTTTCTGTTTGGGGGATTCTGTCTATTGAACAACAACGAAAAAGAGAAAAGCTTTTCAAGAAGAAAATTTGTTGTTTCAATTTCGTTCAAATTTATGTATTTTTTAAAAATCCAGGTCCGGTTGCACAGGCATAACTTCAGGTAGTCTTCTGAAGTAATTTTAGGGGTTCAATCGTTATGCTGAAGCCAGGAGGTGGGTGGTGGTGGTTATTACTGTTAAATCAGAGGCTAGAGGCCGATGAAGAGGATAACAGCTCTTTATTTAATAAGCAGGAACATCTAAAGTGACCAGCTCGCAGGCAGGTAGTGACTTAAAAAACAAGCGGCCAAAACCGCACCTTATATACATTGTTACTAGCGCAGGGATTGGTGACAATGTTTCAAGACTTCGCGCTGGAGCTTCCTATTGGTTGAGCCCGGAGGCTCTTTATTGGTCGCGCCCAGGCTTCCCATTGGTTGCGCTAGCAGGCTTCTTATTGGTCGCCCTGCTCCAATCAGCGATCACCTTTATTCTAGCAACTTGCAAACATAACAATTATGTTTTATTGTTTTTTATATTGGGTTTTTATTGTTATAAGCCAAAAGTGACTTGTGCAGACATGTAAATTTTCTTAAGCAAACAAACAAATAAACATTGTCGATTCTCAGTCTACCTGGGTGAAGTTTTATAAAAGACAGAGATAGAAACTTCCACATCCAATCATCGTGAGGGATGTGAGCAGTAATGGACTCCTACGGGTACACACAGAACTTGTACCTCAGTACGTAGAACCGGTAGAAAAATTTTGGTCAGGTATGCAGAACCAGTAGAAAAAAATTTTTTTTTTTCTTTTTCTCCCTTCTGGGCTCTGGTTATGTTTTTCCTATCCGAGTAAATGAGGTTGAATGTGTATAATTTTAGAAGAGCTGTGCATGTGTGTGTGTGTACATACACTCTATATAGTAGCTAACGTATCTTTTTGTGTGCCTGTGTGTAATATGTATGTACACATATGGCACATATACATAGAATTAAACAGTATATTTTGGATGTTCAGTAATAGTAAGGGAAATTGTATCTCTTGGAGGCGAGGAGAGGAGAGTAACCCTAACCCTTGACATGAGTGATGTCAAGTTGGTCACCTTTAAGCCAGTAACATGACCTTTAATCCATCCCCGGTCACATGATCATCAAACCACTCCCATCTGATCACATGGCCAGAAAGCCACACCCATAAAATAAGCCACTCTCACATTGTAGTAGTAAAATGTTTTGCAGCCCCTCACTGGATGTGAGTCACTTTTTCTCCACAGAAGATTGTGGTGGGGAAAACAGAAAGCTGGTCATTAGGTAGATATTTTCCCTTGAGTTGATCCAATCAATTTATTTTAGAGGAAAGTAAATAAATAAATAAATGCCTTGGTAGATCACAATGAAAATCCACCCCTTATGTACAGGACCTGCACTGTGATACCACACCTAAAACGTAAGAGGGAAAGGTTGTGTCACAACATATTTTTCATTACTTGTTCCTCCCATCCTTCTGCAGGTGCCTATAGATAGGGATTTTCTCCAGCCTCCTTTCTTAGACTAAGAATGAGCCAGCTTTTTTCAGTGTCTGTATGATGCATCAATCATTCTCAAAAAAAATATGGATAGGGTCAGGGAAACACTGGAAAGGTCAGGGCAAAAACAATTTAAAATGTAAACTTTGGTGCTTTTTGTTAACCTGAAGAATATTTAATCAAAATTTAATTGAAATTCACTACTTCTAAAGTGTCATGTCATGAAAGTCACTGTAACGCTCTCTACATGGGGCTACCTTTGAAAAGTGTTCGGAAACTTCAGATTGTGCAGAATGCAGCTGCGAGAGCAATCATGGGCTTTCCCAAATATGCCCATGTTACACCAACACTCCACAGTCTGCATTGGTTGCCGATCAGTTTCCGGTCACAATTCAAAGTGTTGGTTATGACCTATAAAGCCCTTCATGGCACCGGAGCAGATTATTTCAGGGACCGCCTTATGCTGCACGAATCCCAGCGACAAGTTAGGTCCCACAGAGTGGGTCTTCTCTGGGTCCCGTCAACCAAACAATGCCGCTTGGCGGGACCCAGGGGAAGAGCCTTCTCTGTGGCGGTCCCGGCCCTCTGGAACCAACTCCCCCCAGAGATTAGAATTGCCTCCACCCTCCTTGCCTTTCGTAAGCTCCTCAAAACCCACCTCTGCCACCAGGCATGGGGGAATTGAGATACTTTCCCCCCCTAGGCCCTTACAATTTTATGCATGGTATGTCTGTATGTATGTTTGGTTTTTATAATAATGGGTTTTTAATTGTTCTTAGTATTGGATTATTATTGTATGCTGTCTTGTTATTGCTGTTAGCCGCCCCGAGTCTTCGGAGAGGGACGGCATACAAATCCAATAAATAAATAAATAAATAAATAAGTAAGTAAGTAAGTAAGTAAGTAAGTAAGTAAGTAAGTAAGTAAGTAAGTAAGTAAATAAATAAATAAATAAATAAATAAATAAATAAATAAAATTGGTGCCATTTTGTGGAAAGGATCTCAGGGTCACTTATTGGGGCTGCGTATCACAGTTGCCTAACTCTAATGAAAAAAAATGGTGCAATCTTTATGACATTGAAAAAGATCAACTTTAGGAAATGAAGGATTGATTGAAGGATCCAGGAATACCACATATGTGATATACCACACTTGTCTTGTATACCTGAACAAACATTCTACATTTTGAACTTCTGATCAACCTACTTATGTCGACACAAATTGAAATTTGGAACTGCAAATCTCCTACCTGAATCATCAAAACAATTTCTGAAATCATCTATACCAGGAATGTCCAACCTTGGCCACTTTAGGACTTGTGGATTTCAACTCCCAGAATTCCCTAGTCAGCAACTGCAATATAAAGCTCCCAATAGTGTTACCCCGAGAACCTTTTCTAAAAAATGGCAGCAATATTCTGGTGACTTTCATGCATGACTGGCTAGGGAATTCTGGGAGGTGAAGTCCACAAGTCTTGAAGTGGCTAAGGTTGAATATCTCTGGCCTAAACCAAAAAGAAAAAGTAGAATAGCCCCAAAGAGTAGAAGGTAGGGGAGACACTTCCATTCTGCGGAAGAAAGCTTCTTCTGTCTGATCTGCCTCAAAAACCTTTCCAAAAATGACACTGCTCAAATGTAATATACTTTGATGATAAAGTAGATTAACTTTCCCCAGTGCAAGAGAAAGGCCACCTGTTGCCAAAATGTCCATGTTCTTGTTGGCTGTCTTGTAACTGTCATCACTTCAATGCAATCTGCACCTAACATGATGGAATATAATGAATATGTCAGGAGTTGGCCGTCAGCCATCCGAGTACATGAAAACTTGGCTTACGTACAGTGTCAGCGTGGAGGCCTTGCCTATCATCTTGTGCAAAGGATTTCTGCACCACTTGATTTGTTTGCTCAGGGTTTGTTTTTCTTGGAGGGGAACACATTTACTGAATGGCTTTTTGACAGCCCATCCAAACATTTGCAGTTTGGGGAACCAGTGCTTCCTCTTGCAAGCTTCTTAACTAATGGGCGGTATGAAATGCCACTGCTGCTGATTGCACGAGGTGTTTATTCTTGGTATATTACCATGGAAAGGTTTAAATGAGGCTTGAGTGTTTACCTAGGGTGGATATAATCCCATGATGTAAAAAGACTCTTAACTTTTCAGGGCTAGCCTTTTAAATCATGCCACTCTGTGTTGGTTTATATGCACAGGCAGTTCTTGACTTACCACCATTTGTTTAGTGACTGTTCACAGTTACATCAGCACTGGAAAAAAATGACAAATGAGCATAGTGGTGCAGTGTATAGAATGCAATATTGCAGGAACATTCTTTTTCCTTGAGTTCTATACTAACCAGTTCAAGGTTGACTCAGCCTTCCATCTTCTCGAGGTGGGTAAAATGAGGATCGAGATCATTGAGTCTATGGAGAGGGGCGGCATACAAATCTAATAAATAATAATAAATAATAAATATGTTGACTTTGGAAATTGCTTAGAGAGGGCAGTAAAGCACTATGAAGCAGTATAGAAGTCCAAGTGCTATTGCTTTTGTTTTTCACACTTACAACCAATGTTCCCTCTAATTTTTTTTTTGGTGTGGGCGGAAAAGTATAGTGTCTGAGCGACAGTCCCTTTGGGACTGGGCGGCATAGAAGTATAAATAAATAAATAAATAAGTAAGTAAGTAAATAAGTAAGTAAGTAAGTAAGTAAGTAAGAAAAAAAATCCCTTCTTTTTTATTAAAATAAATTAATAATAAAACAAAACCAAAATCTATTACTATTATTATCTTCTCTTTTTCCATCCCTGTCTCCTCCCCCCTTGTGCGCGTGTGTGTGTGTGTGTGTGTGTGTGAACTCTTGAACCATTTCCAATTAGCGGTGAGCTATTGGAAATGGTTCAAGAGTTCACACACATACACACACACACACACAAACGGCTGGGTGCTTTTTACCATATGCCTTAAATCAAGAGTCATTTCTCTCTCTTTCTCTCTCCCCCTCTTGCTCTCTCTCTTGTTTTCTTTCTCTCTCTCTCTCACTCACTCTTTCTTTCTATCTCTCTTTCTTTCTCTTCTCTCTCTTGCTAACTCTCTCCCCCTTTCTCTCTCTCTCTCTCTTTCTCACTTACTTTCTCTCTCCCTCTCTCTCTGTCAGTGAGGGGGCTGGGAGAGCGCTTTCTCTGAGCGCTTCGGGAACACCTACCCTGCCACTACTGCAGCCCCTTTGCTGGAAGTCTGGGACGAAAGCGGTCCCAGCGAAGGGGCTGCAAAAGGGGTGGGGTGGGCATTCCCGAAGCCCGCGGAGAAAGCCCACTCTCGCAGCCCCCTGGCTGGCAGCACTTTCGTCCCGCAGCCACCACCGCCGTGGGAGAAGTCACGCCACAAGGCAGGAGGCGGTGGAGGAGGAGAGGGGGCGGATCGGGCAGGCGGGGGGCAGGGCCGAGAAGCCAGGGATGCGTTTGGCCGGAGGCACCGTGGGGAGGGAGGGGCGGCCGTGGTTCCCGTTCCTCCTACTGCCGCACCTCCCCACCCCCCTGTGGGCTGGCAGGGGGATGGGGAGTGCACGCCCATGGAAAAGGGTGCACGGGGGGGAATTTTGGGGTGCGGGCGCGTGCACGCGCGCAGCTTACAGGAAACACTGCTTACAACCAGGGATGAGCTCTAGCCGGAAGGCTAAACTGGGCTTGCCGCTGCGGCTCGTGAGTGCTTGCGGGGCCAGCGCAATTTTGCTTTTGCACCTGTGGAGGTAGCAAAATCGCACACAGAGCCACAAGTGCACCCGTGTTTCAGCATACGCAGAAGCAAAAAAACCTCACTGAAATACAGGTGCACCTGCGGCTCTGTGTGTGATTTTGCTACCTCCACAGGTGCAGAAGCAAAATCACATTGGCCCCACACAAGCCGTGGCGGCGAGCCCAATTTAGCATTCCGGCTAGCAGCCCACCCTTGCTTACAACCATTGTAGCCCATGGATTTCTGTAATCAAAATTTGTGTGCTTGGCAACTGGCATATATTTATGACAAATGCACTGTTCCAGGCTCATGTGATCACCATTTATATCTTTCCCAGCTGGTTTCCAACAAGCAAAACTAATATAAGGAGCTGAATTCATTTAACGACTGCATAATTCCTTAACAACTGCAGCTATTCGCTTAACAACTGCAGCAGAAAAGGTGGCAAGAGGGCTTTGCTTAGCAATGAAAAAATTGGGCTCAATGGTGGTCATAAATCAAAGACTGCAAATAATTTCTCTATTGTAGACTTTATTTTCTTTTAAACAAAAAAGGACACATCCATTTTTTCATAAGGATAGATCGACTCCCGTGATGGGACTGAGCTTTTTCTCCTTTTAAACCTAATATACCCTCAAAAGCCACTCTGGAGTTTGGTGGGACACCAGAACAGCTGGACATAAGAACTGTTTCTTTCCACATGCCCTCACTCTACTAAACAACTAATTTGCTAATTAGTAAACTATTTACTAAGACTGTATTACTATTATTCTTCCCATCCTTCCTATTACCTATCTTCTTCTACACATGACTATTAACTTATTGTTTGTACCTTTATGATTTATATTTTTATTTATTTACTAGTATGATTTTGATTGTTTATTTAGTATCCTATGACTAAGTGTTGTATCTTATGATTCTTGATTAATATATTTTATGTACACTGAGAGCATATGCACCAAAGACAAATTCTTTGTGTGTCCAATCACACTTGATCAAGAAATAATTCTTATTATTACCATAATTCCAGCCTCGGTTATGTTCTGAAATCAAGGACTACCTGTACATTTTACAAGGATGTAAGGAAACCCTGTGTTTAATTCTGAATAAAATTGCTTGGAGCAGGGAGAGTATATGATAACATATGTTATTTTCATGCAGTTGACTAGGTTTCTCATGCATACAAAAATGCTAAAATTATTGTCTATTGTCTTTGAGTATGGGACCAGAATAGCATAATCTGTCCTTCTCTTCTTCATTGTCCTTCACGTTTGTCCTTATTTCATAAGAAAAACAAAGAATCCCTCATAGCAACATATATGCCAGGGATGAATTTCAAATCCAACTCCAGCACATTTGGTTATGATTAGGCTATAAAATCAGAAGAAAATAGTTCAAAGTGGTTGTTAATGAATTGGCCAGGATTAAGATTATCTTTGTGACAATCAGAAATAAAATTAAAACATAAGTAGTTTGCAAAATATTCCTTCGGGGAATATTTTCCACAGATGGGATCGCAGAGACTTAGACATGAGTCTTATCTAAATCTAGCAGCAAAAGAGAAAGTATGAAGGCCGGGAAATTAATAATGGAATGAGCTGAGGTTAATTGGCTTGAGAAAGATGTTCTTGCTCGGATGGTAGATTATGCTAAAAATTCCTTCCCTTGGGCGGAAGAGGCGGAAGTTATGAACATTGAGGAAACCAACTGTGACTGACTTGCAGCCTCCATTAAAATGCTGTAAAGATCATCTAGAAGAAAGGCAGCAATGTTTGTTGAGAGTATATACCTACCATGTTTTTCAGAGTATAAGATATACTTTTTCCCCTTTAAAAGAGTCTGAGAATTTGGATGGATCTTATACTCTAAATGTAGCTTTTTCAAAGCTTTATTTTTCAGCTCTAATGAGGCACTAACAATCTTCCCGGCTCTTCCCAGTTTGCAGACATTTTCATTGCTACTCCCTGCAAAGAATGTTTGTTCCAGCTCTAAGTTTTTGCAGGCTTTTCTTCACTGCTACTCCCTCCAAATAAGGTTTTTTAAAGTGCTAACCAGGGAATAAAATAGTGCTGAAGCTGGCCAGGCTAAGGCTAGCCATCTGAATACCTGGTAGGCAATCCCCCGCCCTCATTTTCCTACTCAAAAATGAAGGTGTGTCTTATACTCCGATGTATCTTATACAGTGATATCAAAGCTTGAATGAAATCTTACGAACTGAATTGGTTCCAGGATGAGATTCGTAAAGTGAAAAGTTCGTAAGACGAAATAATGTTTCCCATAGGAATCAATGGAAAAGTGATTAATGCATGCAACCCCAAAATTCACCCCTTTTGCCAGCCGAAGCACCCATTTTTGCACTGCTGGGATTCCCTTGAGGCTCCCCTCCATGGGAAACCCCACCTCCAGACTTCTGCGTTTTTGCGATGCTGCAGGGGAATCCCAGCATCGCAAAAATGCAGAAGTCTGGAGGTGGGGTTTTCCTATGGAGGGGAGCCTCAGGGGAATCCCAGCAGTGCAAAAATGAGCACTTTGCTGGCAACAGAAGGTCTGGAGGTGGGGTTTCCCAATGAGGGGAGCCTTCGCCTGGCAACGGAAGTCTGGAGGTAGGGCATCCCAGCAGCGGCAATGGGTTAGTAAGGTGAAAATAGTTCAGAAGAAGAGGCAAAAAATATTAAACCCCAGGTTGGTATCTCTAAACGTTCGTATGATGAGGGGTTCGTAAGATGAGGTATCACTGTACTCCGAAAAATATGGTACCATGAAGCTGCTCTCTGAGTATCATTCAAGCTTTGATTATTTATGGATGTAGGTAGGTTTGATTGACTTGATAGAATTAAAATTGTGACTCATGAGCACATGCATTTCTCATACCCCTGACACAAGATTCTCGACGCTGTTCTGATTTCTTGAGATCGTCTACATCTGATTGAAGTTAGATCTTGTAAAAATTTTCCCAGCCATACTAGAGCTGCTAATGACATAATGGTTCCCAAGAGACAAAGGCATTACAGAAATGGTCCCAACGTTGGTTACTTTAGCCTTCCCTAGATATTACTGCTCAAGTGGTCATGCTTTTAGACATGCTTGTCATATTTAGTAAGGCTCTTGCAATGACAGATGACTCTATCAATGTCAATTTCTCTTGGTTTCCAGTCTGAGAGTCATTTAATCCTCTTCTGCATCCATTACTTCTCACAAAAAATGAATACATTTTTGTGCATTTTTAAAAATAATGTACAAATATTTTAATACAATGTTGCACAATATGTCTATTTTTGCAGTGCATTTTGATTGATACAATCTCTTGCTGTGTTATTCTATGTTGTATACATATATTTGCAAAGGCCTTTGGAAAGAATAACTAGTGCTCTTTCCTTCCTTTTCCTTCCTTCCTTCCTTCCTTCCTTCCTTTCTTTCTTCCTCTTTCCCTTTTTTTTCTTTTCTGGTGTTTTTGTGCTTTCCGTATTGTTCTTTGTTTTTCAGTTGTAAACTACTAGATGGTAGAAGTAGGGGAGTATATACAATTAATAAGTTGGTTGCACAGTCTGCGAAATGTTTAGACTGGAATTGGCATTTTTGTCCGTCTACATGCTAAGAATCTGAGATGCGCAAATTGCTGAATAATATTAATGCTACCGTTGCAGGATGTAAGGTGTTCCAAGTAAAGCTACCTCTTGAAATTGACTGGTGGTGATTTGGTCAATGTTGATAGTGTTCAGGTAGGACAAATCTATTTCCCTTATCTTATTCATTCATTCATTCATTCATTCATTCATTTATTTATTTACTTATTTGATTTTTATGCCACCCTTCTCCTTAGACTCAGGGCGGCTTACAACATGTTAGCAATAGCACTTTTTAACAGAGCCAGCATTTTGCCCCCACAATTTGGGTCCTCATTTTACCCACCTCGGAAGGATGGAAGGCTGAGTCAACCTTGAGCCGGTGATGAGATCTGAACCGCTGACCTTCAGATCTACAGTCAGCTTCAGTGGCCTGCAGTACAGCACCCACATCATTAATTATGAAATATTCACATAACTCTGTTAGCAATTTATCTTTATCTTGTTCACCTGCAGTGACAACTGCATTATATCTCCAAATTCTTTGATTGTGTTCCTGGCCTATTTCCAATTCTGCCAATAGTGGGGCATGATCTGATAACCAAATACTTTTAATATCTACTTTTTAAACTTGTATATTGCCCCCCCCCCCAATTCATTAATATATAATCTATGCAGCTAAATGTATGATATCTTGCTGAATAATATGTACTTCTGTTTGAAATATCTGCATGAAGATCCACCATATTAAGTCTATTTAAATATAATGTCCTACTGTTTCCAGTCCCATTTGTTAATTGCATTTTAAAATCTCCTGCCAAAATAGTTGAGGCCTCCATAAAATTGTCTAATTTCCTCTTAGTATTTATTATAATATATTTATTGTTTATTTTTACAGAAAAAGACGCCGCAGCGGCTTGCTGCAAGCAAAAGTTTGGGTTCGGGTTCGGGTTTGGCGAACTCACCCGAACTTCACGGCAAAATTCAGGTGAGTTTGCTGAACCCGAACTTCATTGGGTTCACCCAACATTAGCCATCATTCCTCACTTCTGGTTTACAGCAACTCATAATAAAACTACTACAGTATTAACATTTGTAATTTTGGTTTCCTAGTCTGATCTACACAGGAGCACTGACACTCCGAGTCCATGGAGAGGGGTGGCATACAAATCCAATAAAATAAATAAATAAATAAATAAATAAACACATATAGCTTGAAAAGTCATGTGTCAATTGTTGGAGACAGGATCTTCTTAAGGTCACTACCTCGGGCTGTTCCTGGTTCTGCACTTTTTGACCATAGCTATAACCCCTTAGCTTCAAAGGAGACACTGCCAGTGCAGCCTTGACCATAACCATCTTGTTAATCGATTTTTAATTAATATCCCACATTATTTCAACCCCTAATTTGTCTTCTTTTCCCATGGGTTCATTTGAATAAAAGAGGATTTTTCTTATGTCAGATATTACCATCTGGGGAGACCTATTGTACATAATGAAAATCTTTTAATATATTCTATTAGGTTTTAACAGTCTCCATATCGGCATCATAAAATGAAGATATAATGGCAGTCTATATATAATGTAGATCTTTTTTCCTCTCTATTGTCTTCTAGATTTAATATATGCTATTCACTTTAAAAAGAGAGAGTGAAAGCAAACTTTCATCTGCCTCAACATATAGGTTCCCTGATGCCACACACACAAAAGGGTATATTTTGGTTGTTTTTTAAAATAGCCACTGATAGTGATAAATTAACATGAAGCTGAAAGACTAGATTATTGTTAGACTCAAGAGCGTTGTATCTTGAGTGCCACAATCACTCTATCCCATCATGATAGCTGTTTCACATTTATACCCATAAAAAACACTTAGATTGAGTTCTGAAGATTTAACTGAAGTTTCATTGATATCCCTTTGTTCCACTTTGAAACTTTTGAAACACACAGTTCGTACATATGCTATAGGTTGGGAACTACTGGCCTATGGCCATTTTGAGACAAATATTGATTTTTGGTGATATGCTGATGGTGGAAGAAGTAATTGGGAAGAAAATTTAGAAGCAGGTAGGGACATAAGCAAAAGAAAAAGGCAAAATTACTAAATTATTTAGATTGCTCTAGTTAGATTTGGGCCCTGAAATGTCATGCTTCACCCTTATTACTGTTAAACTTTCTACCAAACTATTGAATGTCAACAGCACTGAGGAAAATCCACTGGATCTGCCATTTATGTAAAAGCAACACAATGTATAAGCTCTGGTTTATGCCTTATTTAAGACAGAACTGAATCTTAGATAATCCTGGACAGGGGTGGGCAGCTATGGACCTATGACAACCTGTGGATTTCAATTTCAAGTATTCTAACAAGCAGCTTTACTGGCTCAGGAATTCTGGAAGTTGAAGTCCACAGATGGTCAAGGAGTGATAGTAGTCCACCTGTGGTCTTGAGGCTATTTCTATTTCAATTATGAACTTTGCGGGAAGGGCAACTGAGGTTCAGAGCTGTCCATTTAGTGCCATCCCATCTAGAAGAGGGTGAATAAATATTCTCAAACAAACCATTATGTGACTGTAAAGTAGGAATCACCTTCAATGAAGAATAGAGAGTAGGAGTTACTAATCACTGCTGCTCTATGCATATTGTTTTCCTGCTGTG
Source organism: Erythrolamprus reginae (assembly GCF_031021105.1). NCBI lineage: Eukaryota > Metazoa > Chordata > Lepidosauria > Squamata > Dipsadidae > Erythrolamprus > Erythrolamprus reginae. The sequence continues at coordinate 277,661,657 of NC_091951.1, forward strand.
TAATAAAGGCTTGAGACAAATGAATAAAATCTACCCATGGATCTTCCTTTTTCTTTTCATATTTGTACTAGAGGAGGAGGAGGAGGAGGGCATTTAAATATTAAATGTACCTCGAGATATCAGATATCAGTGAAAATGTCAGTTCCACAAAAGCATTTGTATTCATTCATGATACAAATGAAAAGTAATAATTCTCTGCACTTCCCTAGCATTTTTATTAAGGGTTCCTGCTGTGCTTTGTAAGCATCCATTAATTAAGCCATGAAGTCTCTTGGAAGAAGGCAGTTTGCCACAGTCCTTTTAACAATCGAACCCAGCAATATGTAGCATAGGTTTTGCAATATGTCTAATTTGACATAGTGCCTTTCAAAGGCGCATTAGAGCTGAACACTTAAATTGTTCCGTAGCTTTTCAAAATCTTATTCTTCAGGGTGCATATTTTCATTTCAGCTTTATACTGCTTTATTGAAGGAATAATGTGCAATTTCCCAGTCACTAGAGGATTCATATTTTACCGGGAGCACTTTAAGGTTAAGTCATGTTTTGGTATGTCTGATAGTTACTGGGGGAAAAAAAAGTTGGATTTAATATGCATAGGTGTAGAACTGAGTGACATGCTAGCTGCCACCCTCCCAAAAGCAGGAAGTATCTAACAAGACTAAGACACAAATTCTATTTTGATTCCTTTCATTTCAGGTATGGTGAATTTTATTTTATAAAGTTAATAGGATCATTGCTCACATATTCAAAACCTGTACAAAATTTGCTGCCATATTTTGGAAGGGTTCTAGAGGACACTGTGAAGACTGTTGACCTCTCCCAATTCCTAAGAGGTCAGTAAGTGCACCAGTGTGCCTTCCATCCCCTGTCCTAATGTTTCTCTTACTTGTGATGGGCGATTGCTACCCAGGGTCTCAGATGGTCTTCCGTCTACAGCAGGGGTATCCAATCTTGGCAACTTTGATTCTTGTGGGCTCCACCCCCTAGAATTTCTCAGCCAGCCAGACTGGCTGGGGAATTCTGGGAGTTGAAGTCCATAAGTCTTAAAATTGCCAAGGTTGGACATTTGTGATCCTAGATTATGGATTATGGATGCATAATCTGCCATCCAACCAGTGTATGTAGTAGCATCTTGGAAGTTTTTTGTAGAACTTCAGCCCTGGTTTATCTAATTTAAAACTAACTGCAAGGCTGGGTAAGGCAGGAAAGGATGAATGAAATAATCTTCTTCATACTAAAGCTTCCATATCTTTAGTAATCAGGTTTGCAGAGAACAAGAGAAAGAGCAGAAGAAATAGAAAAGAAGATAAATGTGGTTGGATCATATCCAATTTTCCTTGTTCCAACAGGTAACCCTTTAGCCACCAAAAGGAGCTCACCCATAGTTAAAATGAATTTACAGAGGATTTAAGGTCTGAAACAGTTAATGTATATATATTAAATATAGTATTTTCTATTTCTCTCTTGCTTCATTGAGTATGAGATGGGAGGGACAGCAGCTGCTGGTGACACCTGATGACATCAGTAGTTTTTACAACATTTGTATGGGATACATTGTTACTACAACTTTTCAGGGGGCTGGTGGAAGAAAGTGCCTTGGAGAAGGAACATAAAAAATTCCAAGAATGCACATTCATCAGTTCCCTGGAGAAGTTCCATTGGACCAAAACAGTCAAATATTAAACCTATTGAGTAAAATGTAAACTTTGTAATTATACACCAATTGTTATTCAGACCTAATGAACATTGTGTGGTTACCAGCATAGTTTCCATAGTTAGTGGAATTAGGACAAAACCACATTTTGGAGAACGATATGTGCTCGGCCACCATTACTGTATTAGAATACAAGTAGGCAACATCTGTAGACTATGGAGCAAATTTAAATGGCACTCAACATTTCAGGAGATGCTTCGATGTGGTGGGCTAAGACTGTGCCATTTTAATATAATTTCTATTTTTCATTTATGAGCATTGGAAACATCCCCCACTCCCCCCATGCACATAATATACAGAGGCTCGATGAATAGCTCAGCTGAAAGGAAGCCAATACAAGCAGTCAAGAGTTGTTATGTAGGATTAATTTATCTGGTTCCCAGGAATCGCTTGCAATTTATCAGCTTGGTTTCAGTGCTTCAACAAAGAAGGTTGAGAAATCCCATTATGGACATTCTGGAAATAGCTACTTGACTAGGACAGTGAGTTCCATGACCCATGTCCAAATTGTTTCATTCAACACAAATTGCTTCCACATCTTTAGTAATCAATTTTGCAGAGGACAAAAGTTAAATGTACCCTAGATATCGGCAGCTTAATTCTTATGTTGTCTAAAATGCATAACCACTTGTTTGCCGGCTTCAGCAGCTCACGACTGCTTCATCAATCCACTTCCCATATTTTAAAATTATTCCTATCTCATGACTGCCAGATCAGATACATCATACTGGGTCTATAAATATGCCATCATTAGTAAATGTTCTGCAAAATTACTGTCATTTGAATTCTTTGGACAGCAAAACAATAGTGGTTTCATGCACTAAATGACAACTCTGTTTATCTCTTTTGTTTTTTATTTGCTTTTCCAAACCATTATGACTTACTCTCAATTTTGTTTAGTTGCCCTTCGGAAAGAAACGATCCTATTCCATCTAGATCTGAGACTTCCCATTAAAATCTATAGAGTCCATGTCCATCTACTTCATATTGAGTTTTGTTCATTAAAGAAAGCATCAGCATCAATCAGCGTGGTTATTTCTGTAAAATCTAAAGAAAACAAAATGCCACATTTTAAAACTGTGACCACTTCAGTAATATGCAACACCAGCTCCAGCAATATTTAGATCAGTGGCCCCTAGTCTTCCTGGCTCCTGGGACCAATTTTGGGAAAATATGGTCTTCTACAGATCAAATAGGGATGGTTTCATGCTCACAGCTCAAATCTCGCACATGCTCAGATTAAGCTTTATTGAGTCTCCTGCTGCTTGCATGACCCAGTTCCCAATAGGCTATGAACTGGTACTGGTCCAAGGGACACCCAATTTAGATGGTTCAAAATTGGGAATGGTATTGGAACACCTTGCTAAGAGTTGGGCTCTTCTAAATGTAAAGTGTGATAATATATGTGTTCTGTCGGGCTCTCTGGTAGACTTCTCCCAAAAATTCACAGGTACAAATTTCAGACACACACATGTTTGAAAATTCAAAACAATGTTCTTTATAATGAAAATTCACTTTAAACCAAGCCCTCTTTTGGTATAGCAAAGAGCACTTGTCTCCAAACAAACTGGTAATTTGTACAAGTCCCTTATCAGTTCTGTGATACTTAGCTTGCAGCTGTGAGGCAATTCACAGTCCTTCTTCTTTCACAAAGTGAAACACACTTTGCTCTGGTTTAGTTTCAAAGCGGGGAAAAATAAGCACACAAAAGGTCAAAGTCAGTAAAGCAGTCACGAAACACAATGGTCAGATAATCCTCCACAATGGCCAAACCCACAGGCTGCTATTTATAGCAGCCTCACTAATTACCACAGCCCCACCGAACCACAGGTGGCCTCATTTTCTTTGATAATAATCTCTCAGTTGTTGTTGCCTATGCATCGCTCTACGCATGCGTGGCTGTATCATTAACTCTTGTTCTGAATCCAAGGAGGAGCTAGATAATTGATCTCCTTCTGAGCTGTCTGCCACACTCTTCTCCTCCCTGTCACTCATGTCTTCCTGGTCAGAGGAGCCTTCATCATCAGATTCCACCGGAGGCAAAACAGGCCTGCAGCATGTGGATGTCTCCCCCACATCCACAGTCCTTGGGGCAGGAGCTGGGCCAGAGCTAACCACAACAATATGAGAATTGAGACTCCCTCTGATTTCATGTTGGACTGAATACAAAGAAATCTTCATGAACCTCATCAGGGATGAAATTCAAATATTTCCCCTACCAGTTCTGTGGGCGTGGCTTGGTGGGCATGGCAGGAGAAGGGTGCTGCAAAATCTGAATTTCCTCCCCATTCTTGGGGGAAGCATATTGCGAAATCTCCATTGCCAGCCCACTCTGGGGCCAGCCAGCGGTGGTTTTTGCTAGTTCCCTAAGCTACTCAAAATTTCCACTACCAGTTCTTCAGAACCTATCATAACCTGCTGAATTTCACCTTCATATGCAGTAATCTCTAAGATGGGACAATCTACTTTTAAGGCAGGTCGTCAGAATTTCTTGCTTTAAATAGTAAGAGGGCATTGATGGGCTACAGTACCAGGTGTCTATTTTCATTTTAAATCATTTAGCCATAAAACAAAACAGTTTTGGTGATTTTTTTTTTAAAAAACAAGGATTTAAAAATGATAATTGTTGTCAAGGTTGTAAAGATATGGGTTGAGAATCAAGTCTTCCTGTGTGTTATAGCTACTGTCATACTTGCAGGCATTGGCCAAAAGAATGGGATATATTATATTTAGGAAAAAGTTCACCATATTGTTTATAGAAAAGAAAATGAATTGCATTTTCATTTATGGTTAGCAGCAAAAAAGGACATTCACTGGGTCCACTAAATCCATCAAGGGTGGCTGGATACAGTTTGATAACTGTTGATGGATCATTCTCTTTTAAACAAAAACAAAAGAAAAATATTTTTTTTACAAAACCAGTGGAAACTAGAAATACTGGCATGTTGCAAATTCAAATCTAAAAAGGTTTCCTCTGCCTTCAGGAACTTCACTTCAGAGTAAAGTAGGTACACTGTACACCGACTAATTTTAAATACTGCACTTGATTTTTCAGTTTATTTTTGTTTAAGTAACATCATTTTTGGTACTCCTTATATATAGATAAAATAAGTCATAGATTTGTGAGAAGGGAACATCATGAAAAAATAATTAACTTAACTATGACCTGCCTGGATATCTATGTGAATTCTACTCTTAATTATGCTAAGCTGAAATACAGTCTTTTTTTAAAAAAATATTTTTTATTGTTTTCAAAAAAGACAAACAAAGACATACAACATTAAACATTTAAGGAGCTACCATTGCTCCGCTTGTCGTAGAAGTCTAACTAATACAGAAATATAAAAAGCCCTAACTGTTATCAGATCTATGCAGAAATGCCACACGTGTAAATTACATTCTTATTGAATTTAATTCTATATTTTTAATATTAAACTTGTTAATTAAATTTCTTTATGTTTTAAAGTATTATGTACTTATACAAAAGGAAAAGAAATAACCAAAGTATTAGTAATACATAAAAAAGAAAAGATATACACTTCTAAGTTAATTATACTATATACTATTTCATTCTATCTTATATAAGATAGAATAAGACTGAAATACAGTCTTAACTCTTCTTCCAAGATTTACTGAGGTCACATTTCGGGAACCACGGTGAATGGAAATGCATAAAGTTGGGGATTGATTTTTCTTTTGGGGACAATGACTTAAGGCTGGTATAGGATGTTTACATGAGGAATCCAGGAAACTGCTCATCATCATTTCCCTTAGATTCTTACCTTGGTGCCCAGGGACAGTATTCGATGTCTGATCTGATACCAACAAATCTATCACTGTCAAGTGTCAGCTGCTCATGATGTCCAACTTCTGCTATGTGGACCATTCAGGGCAGCGACGAAATAAGGTGAAGCAGAAATGTTTGGAATAACTCTGTTTTCCATAGCCAGCCATGCCAGTATTAGCAAGTATTAAAAATGACCAGATGGAAGATAATCCCAAAATGTCTGCATGGGAAACAAGATCCAAAATTAAATGTTCTTGTGTGATCTTGGGAGGTCTGCTGAAAACTGCCTGTCTTGCGGCATTGATACCAGATGGTTAGAAAGTTCTTTAGAAATGATTCTAATTCATATTCATTTAAAAGATAAATAAATAATTAAACAAATGGAAACTGCTCTATGTGAAATCGTAATGGTTGGGATAGTGACAACTGCTACATGTTATATTCAATATCTCTAATTAGGCAGAGAGAATTAAAAACTGCCAAGCAGATGTTCTACGCATCACAGTTAATCTCTTATACCATAGAAGTATTTAATGCTCATTTTGTATTTATTAAGTCAACAAATCCCTTTCAAAAATTCAACTTAATTATTTAATTGTCCTGAGAACATGACACCCAAGCCAATTATTGATTTTTTTTATTGAATACGTATTGTACCTTTCAGACCTAATAACTAATAAGGTTATTTAAGATTTGATATATAAACATTGAATCCCTAATTAAGCGTTATGTTAAGCTCCACAGCAATGGGAATTGAGACACTAAAGCATCACTCCAAATAGTTTACGGCTTTTTAAAAATGGATCTTTCCTCCAGTCTCAAAGAATTCCCTATTTAAATTTATACTGGGCAATTTTCTGCTCATGGACCAATTCCTGAGAATTGCTGAGAGTAAAATCAAGATTCAATATATCCCATTTTGTCTTTTCTATTATTTTATACCCCAGATAGCAAGATAACTTTATGAAGGCAATTTATGTGCAGCATTATGTGTTGTATATATTAGCTGGGGAGCCCACGGCTTGTAAACCTCTATTTGAATAATCTCCACAAGCATTGAATCCTTGATAACATTCCAAGAAACTTTGTCCCACTTCAGATGTAAAGCACAGTTCCCCCTATTTTTTCTTAAGCATGTATACAAATCGGTGCATAACATTCATATATTGACTTAATTAACGGTTTGCTTTCAGAAATTGTGAGTGCTCCATCCCTTTGGTTTTTAAGATATTGGACAACCTTTTGTCTGAAATGGAATAGGATCTCCTTGCTTAAGAGCCAGGGTGGCACAATGTTTAGAGTGCAGCACTGCAGACTACTTCAGTTAACTGCTAGCTATAGTTTAGCAGTTCGAATCTTACGACCGGCTCAGGGTTGACTCAACTTTCCATCCTTCCAAGGTGGGTAAAATGAGGATCATATTGTTGGGGGCAATATGATTATTCTGTAAACAATTTAGAAAGGGCTGTACTATGAAGTAGCATATAAGTCTAAATGCTATTGCTATTGAACATGGGGTTGGACTAAAAGATCTCCAAGGTCCCTTCCAAATTTGGTTTTCTGTTATTGTTTAGTTCCCATTGAAATAAAGCCAGTTAATTTGCATTTCGACATTACCGTGTGAAGGCGTGTAGCATAGTGATTAATCGATTCTCCCTCGATTTGAGTCATCCGGGAGAATTGGTGCCTGTATATGATGGCCGGCTTGGTCGGTTTAAAGTGAGATGCCAATTTGCTTGTTAAAATATCCCATGAAACTGAGTTGGCCGGTAGCGGGTCGGTTAAAGTTTGAGCTAGAGCATAAATCTCCGAGCCGCAGTAGTTTAGGAAAATAGCTCTCTTTCGACTGCTGTCGGCATTTTCATACCTGCTGCTTCAAGGAAGACCTCTAATTTCCCCATGTAGTCATCCCAGGAAGACTTCTAGTGGTCGAAATGGTCGGGTGCTTTTCCTACAGGCAGGTTATCCATTCTGGAAGTACGTAGGAAAGACCTCCTTTGTTGCCAATGAAAAGTACTGACACTGGAATCAGATTAAAGCAAAGTTTATTCACCACATAGCAGAAACAGAGTTGCTATACATAATGTATCCAGGCGTGAACTGCAACAGTAATGGCTTTCCCAGATTTTTATACATTGTTTCTTCCAGCTCAAAATAACTGACGTGCATTTGAATTTCCCAGGCATTTTAAACCAATCACCATCCAACAGTCTGTGACTCAACTATTTACATAAGCTACTGAATATTCAACACCAGTAGTTTTAAATATTAAGTAAAGAGAAAGAAAAAGAAGAATTGGTTTACAAATTGGACTAAGGTATCGTTTATTATTGACTGTCATAGTTTTCTAGCCTAACATTCCAGAAACAAAATATATGTGAGTTCACAGAACTAAACAAATCACCTTCTACAGATGGAACTGAACTTATGACCACAAGTGAGTAGAAAATTTCCATTACTAGAGAAGGCCATAAAGTGAGTTTTGCCACTTTTCACAGTCTTTCTTGCAATGGTTGTTAAGTGCATCCCTGCAGTTGTTTAGTGAATCCATCATTAAGTGAATCTGGCTTCCCTCATTGAATTTGCTTATCAGAAGTGGTGATGGCGTGACTCCAGGGCAGTGCAACTATCATTAAATATATGCCAATTCAGCCCAACTCCCGAAAAACATTAAAAACATCTTAAAATGAGCATTGTACCATCCTGAACATTATAGATATCATAACATTAAGCTTTAAAAGCAATTTAAAACCCATTCATATCATGTAACAGTCGGAGCTTGCCAATTGCAACCGCAAGATCAGTGGTATAATACACTGCTCAAAAAATATAAAGAGAACACTTAAGCAACACAATATAACTCCAAGTAAATCAAACTTCTGTGAAATCAAACTGTCCACTTAGGAAGCAACACTGATTGACAATCAATGTCATGTGCTGTTGTGCACATTCAACTTTGTACAGAACAAAGTATTCATTGAGAATATTTCATTCATTCATCTTTGCCGCCAGGCCTGGGGTTCCTTAGATCTTCCCCCCGACCAATGAATGCTTTAGTTTGATTGTGGAATGAATGATATTGATGGTTTTTTTATTAAAATTTTAAAGACTGTTTTTTAATGTATCAATTGGATTGCTATTATTGTTTCTTGTTTTTCTGTACATGCTGTGAGCCACCCCGAGTCCTTTGAGAGGGGCGGCATACAAATCCAAAATAAATGAATGAATGAATGAATGAATGAACGAACAAACAAACAAACAAACAAACAAACAAACAAACAAACAAATAAACAATAAATAAATAAATTTCAGATCTAGGATGTGTTATTTCAGTATTCCCTTTATTTTTTTGAGCACTATATATTATTGAAACAAGAGGGATGCTGCTTACAATGATAGAATAGAATAGAATAGAATAGAATTTTATTGGCCAAGTGTGATTGGACACACAAGGAATTTGTCTTGGTGCATATGCTCTCAGCGTACATAAAATAAAATATACATTTGTCAAGAATCATGTGGTACGACGCTTAATGATTGTCATAGGGGTCAAATAAGCAATGAAGAAGCAATGTTCTGCTTTCTAGTTGGTTAGGTATTCAGAGAAGGAAATCGTCATTCTTTTGGTGTGATCATTGCTGGTTTCCTATCATTACTGATTTTAAGTAAATCTATTTGTGTCCAGTGATACTTTTAAAGTGGAATTTCTCTTTTAACCTGGTTCACCTTGTTTCTGTACAGTCCTGGTAAGCTGCCTCTGTCTCTTCATTGATATGCCCAGCTTTGTCCTCCTACAAGTTGGTCCTGGGAGTGTAGTAAGAGTTTCCTACAGGCAGTTCCCAAGGAAGATATATAATGAGTAGTGAAATAGTTTTCCCCAAGGCCCTATTTATCTGCACACTATTTATCACTCTGAATGTATTATTAGGTGGGGGGAAAGTGTTGCTGGTCTATGAAAAGTTCTCTCTCTCAGATACTATGGAATCTGTTCAAATTGAGAGAAATTGCTAGCATCTCCATTCACAGGGAGATTCCTATACTTTCAGCTCAGTAATTTAGAAGCCTTTGGAAATTAAGGAAACAGACCTCTAAGGAATCTGCCTATAGATTCCGCAAGTGTAATTTAAAACAAATTAAGTTTTTAATGTCTTCTGGGTCTGTTCACGGTAGACACATTTTTTCAGTTTTAATCTATTTGAATTGTGAGCATATATGGGCAAGAAACAACATAGTTGCCTTTAAGGAAAACATTAATGATTGCCTAAGCTGGGAGAAGTGAATCCTTCACCATTTATCATCTCATGGTGTTTTCTTTCAAGTATGTTTTGTTGATCATATTATACTGGATTAGACTGAAAACTATTGATTTCCCTTCTATTCTATTAACCTCCTTCCAACACTGATTTTGTAGTTGCTTTTCTTTTTTTAAAGGCACATCTACTAGCAACTAATTCTGAATGAAGAAAATGGCAAGCATAAATTGGTATAAACCTCCAAATCCCACCATGTCTCCAATGCAAATAGCTCTTTCTGAATAGTAATTTTGTTAAAAGTTATGATTAAAAATGTAAAACCTAATACAAAAGAAGACAAGTAAAAAGAAAAAAATGGAAAGTGGAGAAATGAAAAAAAGAAAAAACATAGTAAAGAAAAAAAAAGAAACATATAAAGAAGACAGATGAAGGAAATTTTATACTTGTTCATCCCAACAAGTATAACTTTTAGGAACTTAGGTATCACTTTCTCTTAAAATAAAACAAATGATCTCTTAGCAATGAACAAATCCTAAAAGTCTTATCGTTCAGTCTTGATCAGCAAAAGCCCATTAAAGATTATCAGATATTAAAACATATCTACTTTAAACTTGATGAAATAAACCATGTTTGTATTCCTTCCTTTTATTTTAAACAGCGGTGATGTTTAGGCCCCTTCAATTAAGTTCCTAAAACTGGATTTATTTTCATTTTATTTTGATTGTTAGTCTCTTGATTTGTTATTTGCATATCCATTCTAACTATTAACACCTCGGTCAGTTTCTTTTGTATGTCAATGGTGTTGAATATTCATTACCTTATGTAAATAGTTGCGTCACAGACTGCTGAATAGTGATTGGTTTAAAATGCCCGGGAAATTCATATGCGCGTCAGTTATTTTGAGCGGTAACATCTTTTTTCATATCATTCTTGTGGGATGTCATTTTTAAATCAACTTTCATGTCATTAGGTAAAATTTGTTCCCCTCTCATAACAATTTTGAAACATAATCAGAGATAACCTTAAAATTAACTTCTTGGTTTATGGTTCAAAAATAACCTTCAGTATTTCCAACATTAAAATATATTGCACTGACAATATTTCCTTGAATAGTGATGAAACGTTTGCGACCAAAATGCCAAGCTTGGAGCTATTTTTCATTCTGCCTTAATAAGAAAAAATTAAGTGTTCTTCTCCTTTAATTATAATTATTCATTCCTTTGATTATCTTGGGTATTCAAACTTTAAAGCCTCATCCTATCATTTTTTTTAAAAAATATAGGTTTCAAAACAAAAGCATTTTCCCACTGGAAGGACTTTGATAGTTAATTCCAAAATCTATTTTTAAATTCGTTTGGACCCCTAGCCCATTTACAATTTTCAAAATCAAAATTCTAATCAACCTTTTGCTGTTTATTCCATAAACTTTTTAAAATGTCTTTAAACTTGTATTTAAAACTCATTTGGCTAAGGATTGAAGGAATTGCTGAGGCACTGATTTTAGTATGAGCATCACCTCGAGGTTCGATTACTGCAACGCTCTCTTCATGGGGCTATCTTTGAAAATGTTCGGAAACTTCAGATCGTGCAGATCGCAGCCGTGAAAGCCATCGTGGGGTTTCCAAGATTCGCCCTCGTTTCTACAACACTCCGTGGCTTGCATTGGCTGCCAATCAGTTTCTGGTCACAATTCAAAGTGTTGGTTATGACCTTTAAAGCCCTACATGGCATTGGACCAGAGTACCTCCAGAACTGCCTGCTACTACATGAATCCCAGCGACCAATAAGATCCCACAGAGTTGACCTTCTCCAGGTCCCGTCGACTAAACAATGTCATTTGGTGGGCCTTCTCTGTGGCGGCCCCAGCCCTCTGGAATCAACTCCCCCCGGAGATTAGAACTGCCCCCACCCTCCCTGTCTTTCGTAAACTACTCAAGACTCACTTATACCGCCAGGCATGGGGAAGTTGAGACACCTTTCCCCCAGGCTCTTTTATATTTTGTTTTATGTTTCGTATGAATGTGTTGTTTGGTTTTTTTAAATAATGATAGGGTTTTATATGTTTTTTAGATTTGTTCTACTATAATATTATTTTTTTTATTGTTGTGAGCTGCCCCGAGTCTTCGGAGAGGGGCGGCATACAAATCTAATAAATTATTATTATTATTATTATTATTATTATTATTATTATTATTATTACCTGATCTCCCAGAGTTGTGAATTGCTAGAGACCATTATCGTTAGGTCTCCTCGTGAGAAGCACCCATGTTTATTTATTTATTTTATTTATTAATTGGACTTGTATGCCGCCCCTCTCCGTGGACTACTTGTGGGCAAACTGAAGTATTCTCCTTGTCCGTAGTGGAATTACAAAGAGCCTGTCTATTCACTGCCTCTTTATAATACTATGGTTGTGGGTTCCACTTTTAGCACACCCATCTTCAGTTCTCCATGTCTTCCCTGGAAGTCCCAGATAGCTGCAAATACTGTAGCTGTTGATGAGTTTGCCATGCTTACTGAACTGAATAACTATAACAGAGTTTCATTTGCATTACTAGCCTTGGTTCCAACATAATTTGCTAATTTCTGAATATCAGATGGAACCAGGGGTTGAGAGGAAAGCTGCCTGCAAAGTAGGTGGGATGACACCCTTGATTACCCTCTCTAGATCCAGGTTTCAGACAACCGTAACGGGTGTTTTGACAACCTCTCACTTTTAGCCAGCAGCCCATATAAGCAAACTCTCTTTCCCTTCTCACCTCCACCCCGTCCCCTATCCAGCCTCGTGGAGCTTCTTGAAATATGAAGCCTACAGAGGCTCTGAAACCTGAGATTGAAATGGTTATGAAGAGACTTTTACTGGACGATTTTTCTCCCCCTTGCCAGGCACAAATAAACACTCTCAATAGGGTGCTTACCACACAGTGTGTCAGCAGATATTATGCAGTCTGGTGCTGAGTGGATGTGTCAGCTGCCCATTAGACCACACTAAAATAGAATTGCCAGGAGCCTGAAGCATGAAGCATGATATTAGATAAAGTGATGAAATTTCACTCGATTAAAGAGCCAGGTCAAGGACAGTTACCTCAGGAAATTCTTTTTTTCTCCCTTCAAATAGTTTCTTGCACTTTGATGAATTTATCCCTTTTCTGCTTATTTCTTTATTATCATATTTCAAACTATCCAGGTGATGAATTTTATGCTCTCCGGCCTCTGACAGATTGAGAAAGCTGGAATCATCGACCTTATTTATTTATTTATTTATTTGGGGGTGCGGGGAGGAGGGGACGGGTTACCCAAAGGCCTCCAGAAGAAACTGACTCCAGCACTGAGACCCCAGCCCTTGTGCAGGAGATGTTGGTTTGGTGTGTGAATGATGTGTGATAATAGCTGCTTTCTTTTCTTACTTTTTTTTGAATAGAAGAAAAGGGATTAGAGCAAGTTTGGTCTCTCAGCATTTATTTCGGATAACTGAGAGTTAAGTTTAGTGCCGCTCTTAAAGGCACTAAATGCAAATTACTTTTATCTTGTTTGTTTGTTTGTTTGTTTGTTTGTTTGTTTGCTTGCTTGCTTGCTTGCTTGCTTGCTTGCTTGCTTGCTTGCTTGCTTGCTTGCTTGCTTGCTTGCTTGCTTGCTTGCTTGCTTACTTACTTACTTACTTATTTATTTACTTACTCATTATTGAATTTATATTGCACCTATTCACCCATGGCAGCCCAAGGCAGCTTACAGAAGTTAAAACCAAATTTTAAAACAATAAAACTAATAAAAGGAAACAAATAAATTAATTTAGTATAACATAATGAAATCACCCCTACCCCCGTGACAGCAGACCACACGAGCCATTTAATGGGCTCAATCCCACTCCGAGTTCCCCAGACCTGCTGGCTGAACCAGGTCTTTAGTGCTTCTGGAAAAGTATTAGAGTGGGGGTCATTCTAATCTGCTGGGAAGTGATATTCCAGAGAGAGGGAGCCACCATGGAGAAGGCTCTTCTTCTGAGTCTCAGGGATGGGATGCTGACCCATTTTGATGGGTCAGGTAGCAAAAGCAATAGCACTTGGACTTATGTCAGTGATGGCGAACCTATGGCACGGGTGCCACAGGTGGCACACAGAGCCATATCTGCTGGCATGCAAACCATTGCCCTAGTTCAGCTCCAAGATGCATGTGTGTGCCTGTCAGCTAATTTTTGGCTTGCACAGAGGCTCTGGAAGGGCATTTTTGGCTTCCAGAGAGCCTCCAGGGGGATGTGGGAGAATGTTTTTACCCTTCCCTGGATCCAGGGAAGCCTTTGGAGCCTGGGGAGAGCTAAACATGAGCCTACTGGACCCACCAGAAGTTGGGAAACAGCCTGTTTCTGGTCTCCAGAAGTCCTCCAGAGGGATGGGGGAAGCTATTTTCACCTTTCCCAGGCATTGAATTATGGGTGTGGGCACTCACAGATGTGCAATAGTGCATGGCCATGCTCTTTCGGCACCCAAGGAAAAAAAGGTTTGCCATCAATATACTGCTTCACAGTACTTTACAGACTCTCTAAGTGGTTTACAGAGTCAGCATATTGTCCAGGGGTGAAATCCAATAGATTCTGACAGATTCTAGAGAAACAGTAGTGGGAATTTTGAGTAGTTTGGAGAACCAGTAGCAGAAATTTTGAGTAGTTTGGGGAACCAGCAAATACCATCCCTGGCTGGCACCAGAATGGGGTGGGAATGGATATTTTGCAGTATCCTCCTCCTGCCATGCCCACCAAGCCATGCCCACCAGGCCACATTATGCTCACCAAGCCAAGCCCATGGAACCGGTAGTAAAAAAAATATGGATTCCACCACTGATATTGCCCCCAACAATCTGGTTCCTCATTTTACCACCTCAAAAGGATGAGCTTGAGCCTGATGAGATTTGATCTACCAAACTGTTGGCAGCCAGTGATCAGCAGAAGTAGCCTGCAGTACTGCACTCTAACCACTGAGCCACCATGGTAGTTGTGACCAGCAAGAGATATTTATTTATCAGATTCATTTATTTATCAGATTTGTATGCCGTCCCTCTCCGTAGACTCAGGGCGGCTAACAGTAATAAGACAATGTAAACAAATCTAATATTTAAGTTAATTTAAAAACCCCAATTTAAGAAACCAATCATACATACAGACATACCATGCATAAATTTTATAAGCCTAGGGGGAAGGGAGAGTCTCAATTCCCCCTTGCCTGATGACAAAGATGGGTTTTAAGGAGTTTACGAAAGGCAAGGAGGGTGGGGGCAACTCTGATATCAGGGGGGAGTTGGTTCCAAAGGGTCGGGGCCGCCACAGAGAAGGCTCTTCCCCTGGGTCCTGCCAAACAACATTGTTTAGTTGACAGGACCTGGAGAAGGCCAATTCTGTGAGACCTAACTGGTCGCTGGGATTCGTGCGGCAGAAGGCGGTCCTGGAGATATTCTGGTCTGATGCCATGAAGGGCTTTGTAGCTCTTAACCAACACTTTGAATTGTGACCAGAAACTGATCGGCAACCAATGCAGACTGCAGAGTGTTGGTGTAACATGGGCACATTTAGGAAAGCCCATGACAGCTGCATTCTGCACGATCTGAAGTTTCCGAACACTTTTCAAAGGTAGCCCCATGTAGAGAGCATTACAGTAGTTGAGCCTCGAGGTGATGATAGTCCCTCAGATAACCTGGTCCCAAGCCAGGAAGGACTTTGAAGGTGCCAGTATTATTCATTGCCCCTATTTTTTTATCTTGTTGTCTTTTCTATGGTTGTGGTGCAGCAATATTTTATTTTCTTCTTTATGTGTAAAGTGATTCATCTTAATATGACAATTGTAGGTTTGAGACACTTTAATCATAGTTTTTAATTTATGTTCTATAAGTACAGATGGAGTATTTTTTTTCCTTTGTGTGTATGCTTCAACTCAAACTTAATTTCCTTCTAGGGTTGAGAGAGATTGACTGGCACAAGGTCACCCAGTTGTCTTTGCACCTAAAATGGGATAGAGTTCACAGTCTCGCAGTTTCTAGCCTAATGCCTTAACCACACTGAACTGTCTCTCACGTAGTATATATTTACTATTTATTTATTTATTTAATTAATTTATTAATTGGATTTGTATGCCGCCCCTCTTCGTGGACTCAGGGCGACTCACAGCAAATATAGAAAACATAGTAATACAATTGATCCAATTAAAAGACTTATAAAATCCTAAAACACTTTAAAACATTCAATTATCATTCACTCAATAGATCATGCTAAAAACACTTGTTGGTCAAAGGGGAGAGATCTAATGACCCCCAAACCTGGCAGCAAAGATGAGTTTTTAAACTTTTTTGGAAGGCAAGGAGGATGGGGGCAGTGCGAATCTCTGGGGGGAGCTGGTTCCAGAGGGCTGGGGCCCCCACCAAGAAGGCTCTTCCACTAGGTCACGCCAGCCGGCATTGTCTGGCTGACGGGACCCTAAGGAGGCCAACACTGTGGGACCTTATCGGATGCTGGGATTCGTGCGGCAGAAGGTGGTCTTGGAGATAATCTGGTCTTATGCCATGTAGGGCTTTATAAGTCATAAATTGAATTGTGTCCGGAAACGAATCGGCAGCAAATGCAGTCCGCTGAGTGATGGTGAGATATGGGCATGCCTTGGAAGGCCCATAACCGCTCACGCGGCTGCATTTTGGACGATTTGAAGTTTCTGAACACTCTTCAAAGGTCGCCCCATGTAGAGAGCAATGAAGTAGTCAAACTTCAAGGTGATAAGGGCATGAGTGACCGTGAGCAAAGAGTCCCTGTCCAAATAGGGCCACAGCTGATGTACCAGATGGACCTGGGCAAACGGCCCCCTCGCCACAGCTGAAAGATGGTGTTCTAAAGTCAACTGTAGATCCAGGAGAATGCCCAAGTTGCGGACCTTCTCTGAAGGGGTCAGTGATCCCCCCGGGGGTAATGGATGGACTGATGGATGTGTTCTTGGGAGGCAGTACCCACAGCCACTCCATCTTGTCTGGATTGAGCTTGAGCCTGTTGGCATCTATCCAGACCCTGACAGCCTCCAGATACCAGTTGTCTCTCATATAGGATATATTTACTATACTGTACAAAACTATCTCTCATATAGGATATATTTACATACACAATGTAACAGTGATGGCAAACCTATGGCACGCATGCTGGAAGTGGCACAAAGAGCAATTTCTTTGGTCATGGCAGCCATTGGCCATTGCACTTCTGGGTCCAGTGCACATGTGCGCCCCAGCCACTTGGTTTTTGCACATGAATGCCTGCCAGGAACCAGAAGACAAGGTGACTGGTGCATATGCTCAAGCTCAGCTTCCCAGAGTGTGCATGTGTACCAGAAAGCAATTCTTCAGGTTTGCTATGCTTCTACGTATGCACATTGGGGAGTTCTTACAGTTTCCAGTGCTTTCCCACCTGCCCACATACTCCTGTTTTGGTACTCAGTGCCGAAAAGGTTTGTCAATACTGCAAAATTAACTCATACTACTACTGAAATACGATTGAATTTCCTCCAACAAAGTAACAATCAATTTTGACACAAGGAGTTGTTATCTTTGTAGAAAGGCTAAGGGGGAAGGGGATAGTAGATTCTGCCTGACACAACAGATTATATAATGCCTATGTTTCATACGAGCCTGACAAGGTGTATTAAAGTCCCTACTCCATTTTGTTAGCTATTTAAGATATTATATTGTGTTATAAAGGTTCCATTATTTAAGGTATTTTTAATTAGATTTACATTTAAATTTATATAACTCATTAATTAACACTGAGAACTTATACACCACAGACAAATTCCTTGTTGTCCAATCACACTTGATCAATAAAGACTATCCTATTTTAGATTTTAATGATATTACTCGCCGGTGTCTTCATCCCCGGCGTGTTTTGCAGGAGGGCCAGGGGACACGGCCCACGGTGTAGCCGCCATCTTGGAAAGGCCGAGATTTCGCGAGATCTCGGCCAACTTCGGGTGGCTTTGGCCACCTGATGACGAGTCCAAAGCGGAGCCTGCCAGCCCTATAAAAGGGCTGGACAGGCTCTAAAACTTCCTTTTTGCCCGGACCCATCAAAGCAAACACCCAACCGCCCTCCCTATCTTTCAGTGTGCCACTGAGGGTTGCCCTTAGGGGGCCGAATAGGAATTTTTGGCGGTCTTGGCATTTGCTATGACCGTTTTTTCGCCTATTCCACACTGCGGAAACAGATAAGCGGTTAGGGGGTGCTTCGCCCCTGTTCAGGCTAATTGGCTTACCTTTGGTCATTTGGGTAGGCAGGTTAGGGGCGGAAAACTGGGTGGTGGTTTAGCAACTGCGTGTTCTCCGTTGGGCATCTTTGGGGATGATTGACAGGTTCTCTCCAAAGGCTTGTGGTTTGAGCGACCTGAGCAATTGGGGGGAACCTGTCTTTGGGTCCCGCCCATTTACTTCCCCTTGTAGGGGTTAGCAGGCGGGACCTCCCACATGCAAGTGCATGGCAGTGACTCAGGTGACGGCGTGGTCCCTCATCTGGATCAGCATGGAGCTACGCCCATAAGTTGCCTCGGAAGTTTTTCTGACGTCATTTTCCGCCCCGAAAGCAATTGTTTGACCCTGCAGGTCCTTGTTAGGGTTATAGTTAGTTATGCTAATTTATTTGAATAAATTATGCAAATTCACTTAATAAAAATGACCCAGTTTTAAATCCAGCTCTTGTGTCCGTGTCGTTACTCCGCCTCTTCTGCAATGCCTTTTTATGTACTTATTGTGGTTACCCATAGTATACTTAAAATGGTCTGGAGACTTCTTCAATAAACTATTTACTTATTCAATATAGGGTATCAGGTTGGGCAAGCTGAAACAGAACGTCAAACATTACAGGTAATTTAATTCCCAAGCAATTATAATTACCTAAGCAGTTGTGACCACAACTATTTCCAAGCCTAAATACTTAAATGCAGCATCCATAAAAACTAAACAGATATTCTCCTTGGCTTCCGGAAATGGCCTTGACCGCTGGCTACAATATACAATTCTAATTTTAAATGGTGCAATATTTATTCTTTCTTACAGAAGAGATAAGGTTATGTTTTTAACCACACACATTATACTGTACAATTACATTACAGATTTTGCTTCTCCTGCTTTAATAAATCAATAAAATAAATCAGTCTATGAAATTAGGGAAGATTTCTGGTCAGGATAACTTTCGAGTTAGCTTCTATAAAAATTATACAATTTTTCTTCTATTTTCATTAATAAAACTGTTCCAAATAAATCTCTCTCTGTTACTTTTAATGAGGCAAATGTCATGATACTTTCAGGCAAGGAATCTGCTGTGTCTAATTATGGACCAATTTCCTTGATAAATAAAGAGGTGGTGATATGGGCATTTAACCAGATCATAGCCAGTTCAGTCTGGTTTTAGATATGCTCTATAGGTTCCTGACAGCATTAGATTTATAACTGTTTCACTTGCTTCAACTCAAAATAGACAATACCCAGCAGCTATAATTTTTTTGGTTGCCTGTGTTGAACTTCCATGTATCTTTTGAAAGAAGATTTTGATTTCTTATGTGTTATATTCAGTTTCAAAAATCATCAGTGAATACAGGTAGTCCTTGACTTACAACCACAATTGAACACAAACTTTCTGTTGCTGAGCAAGGTATTTGTTGAGTGAATTTGCAACATTTTACAACAATATGGTTGTAAAGTGAATCTCTATGATTGTTAAGTGAATCACTAAGGTTGCTAAGCAAATTTGGCTTCCCCAATTGACATTTTGGGAAACCCAATGTGGAAAGGTTACAAATTGTGATAATGTGAAAGCAGGGTCCTGCAACCAATTGCGAAAACAAGCTCATTCCAAGTGCCCAAATTGCGATCATGAGTCCATAGAGGTGGTTGTAAGTGGAAGGACAGGTTATTAATCCCTTGAGTTTAGGCTGTTGTAATCTTGAGATGTCATTAAATGAATGGCTGTAAATTGAAGACAAACCTATAATGTATTCTAAGGAACTCTGTGTGACGCTAATGAAATGGAAGTAATGCTCCATATAATCTGGAAATATATGTGAGATTAGGTGGGCTGGAAAAGCTAGGTGGTCTTGAAAATTTTGTTCAGCTTTAGGATTTAAATATGAGAATTGAAACACTCTTGCAGAGAAAGCCCAAGCATAAGCTCTTCTGTTTTTGATTTTTCCACACTTCCATGTAGACTTCTAGTATAGTCCATCTGTGAGAATGAGCTGATTAAGAAGGGTATGTAGATTTAATAGATGTAAACTGATGAGACATTGTAAGCGAAGGCAACCAGAAGCTGATGCAATGGAAATGAGGCAGCAGGATTATTGCCACTTTAAGAAGCTGAGTAAAAAGCTGCCTATATAAGAGAAGCCATTAGAAGGGGGGAGGAGAGAAAGGGAGGAAAGGGCGTAATGCGGAGCAGAGGCAGCACGCAAGGGCCCCCTTGGCATAGCTGCCTGGTCATTGCGTGAGGCTCAGGCTGTTCCCAAGCTGTTCCTCTGGTGACTCTTCACCGGTCAAGCAGTGGCAGCGGTGGCATTTGGTGGGCTACTCGGCAATTTTACCCACCCTTGGCTCACTTCCTCTCCAGCCTTTGGCGATAGACCCAAGCACCCATGGCAGTCACCGTCTTTAGCCACATGCGGGGTGCCGTGGGCAGGCAGCAGCTCTGGAGGCATAGCTACCTAAGGACTCCATGGGCACTGTTATCTTTTGGCCGCCACAGCAGAAATGACCATGGGGGTGGGGGCGAGGTAAATCACACGCTCTCTCCCTGAAGGGAAACTACTGGCAGTTATGCGAGTGAGCAGCCCAGGATCCAGGCCTGTTCTGGGGGGGGGGGCACTGACATGGGAGACACTGTAATGGGATGCTCCGCACCACACCAACTGCAAGAGACTCCCCTCCCCCCCTAAGAAATTCTCCTGTGACTGTCCTGGGGGAACTTTCAGCCACTCTTGGGTTTTTTTTGACAGTAGCTGGGTATTTGAGGAGGGGGCTTTGGCACTAAATGGGAAGGCAAACCCTCATTCATTCTGTCTCATCCTCCTTCTTCTCCCTACCAGCTCATGCACGTCCTTATCCCTGGCAGCTGAGTTCCCTGATCAAGAATCCTTTTCATTTTTTTTGGCCTCTTGTTTATTGCATGTGGAATGGGATCAATAGGAGAAATTGGAGGAGGGCATGCATCTCTCGCTTCTGCTTCTCCTTCCACCGCTCCTTCCAATTAAGACAGTTCTTGAGCCTGCAGGGGGAGTGGGGTGTTAAAGCCTACTGCTTTGGATGCCTTAAAAGGTCTCCCCTGGAGGAAGTGGGTGCCAGGCACGGAGTGTGAGCCAGGGAGCCTTTTCTGAGGCCAAAGCTCTGGTCCTTGCCATGGCCAGGATTCCCCTCTGCCTACTGCCACCACCAAAAACACTTTCAAGGAGAGTGGAAGCCCCACCAGCTGACAAGGCGCCAGACAGCTTTCCATGCATGTTAATCCACCTATGAGGCTTGTTCTGGCAGCCTTCACTGTCTCTCCCCCTCCCTGCCTTCTCCACCCGCCCCCGAACAAGGATACGAATGCCGACAATAATAAGGCAAAAGGGGTGAGTTTTGGGATGCGTTTGCACACATTATTCGCTTTTACATTGATTCCTATGGGAAACATTGTTTCATCTTACGAACTTTTCTACTTATGAACCTCATCATGGAATGAATTAAGTTCGTAAGACGAGGTACCACTGTATATAGAAAACAAATCAACCTTCTCAAAGACAACAGAATCAGGACCTTCTTTATTTATTCAGATTGTCATTGTTTTCTATATTTTGCAGGTACCTTTCAAGTCTGGAGTAGTCGAAGCCCATCACCACTGCACCGTACTTCCATCAGCAAACCCTGCATGAAAATGATGAATTTGTTACTTTTCATCTGTGTGAGGTTTAAGATAAAAGCAACACAATCCTCCACAAATAGTTGATAGCACCATTTGAGAAAGGTGTGTCATGCAAAACCTCTCTTTCCATCTACTCCTTGACCTGTATTCCTCAAAACCTATCTTATCTGTCCCCATGCACAGAGTGAAGAACTGGGAAAGAGCTTTTGTTTATATTCTCACTGTGGTTTACACTCAGTAAAGAAAAGATGCCTGCAGCTAAGTACTCACCCTTCTTTTTGTTTTCATTGACTTCCTTCCTTCAACAACTTGGATCCTTTGCTTAATTTATTTGAACTTAATAAAGCCTTTTGTAAGGCTGTCAGAATCCTACAATTCCATATGAAAGGGAAATTGGCAACATGGGAACATGGCTCCTTCTTAATGCAATTAATGGCTTCTCTTCTCTTCTCTTCCTTCTGCCCTTACCTTGTCCATAACAAAGTAAACTGGGGGATGATGGATGAGGGTGGTGGCATTTGTGGTATAAGCCTCAAACAGCTATGGTTCCTGCAAATTATTGAAAATATGTTGGATTCAGGCCTTGAAGAATTACTGCATGTATATGTTTGGATATCCTATCAAAACAGAAAAGCAGCAACTCACAAAAGCTTGTATTTGCTATTATTCTCATGTTAATGAGTATGGTATTCTTGCATTAGATCTCATAAGCAATTTTGCAAGGTTTCAATGATTTAGGATGTTATTTTACCGGCAAAGAGACATCTCTTGGAGATGTGTCAAGCACTGCAGAAGGTTTTGCCAGCTCCTGGCCTTCACTGTTAGCTTCCTGAAAGCAGGCTGTGTTGAAGAATTAGTACAGTCAAGCAAATTATAACTTGCCAGATTATCGGACACAATGGATCTGGTTTAATCCATTGACCTTTCATTTTACAATGGTATCTTCAGATGGAATCCCTAATTATTCTGGAAAACAGGATGTGATTGCTGCAAGAGAAACAATATGATACGACATTTGCATATTATAGGAAATAAGTTGCTCTTACAAAGAATTTTACATATCTCTGACCCAATGCTAGAGGAGTGGGGGAGAAGAGAGAGAGAGAGAGAGAGTTAGAAAGAGGGAGGGAGATTAATGTAAATTCCTACTGCAATATTTATTTATTTTATTTATTTATTAGATTTGTATGCTGCCCTTTCCGTAGACTTATAGGTCTCATTGTCTTTGCTGTGTAAGGCTTAAAGAAATTTCGAGTGACTTTAAAAGTTCATTTTCAGAATGTTCCAAAAAAGTTTCTGGTTTACAAATAAGAATTGTTAAATCTATCTGTTTGTCTGTCTACCTGCCACAGAGTCAGGTAGTACATTCCAGACATTGATTACTCTGTTGATGAAGCTGTATTTTCTGCAGTCGAGTTTGGATTGGTTTACATTTAGTTTGAATGGATTGTGTGCTTGTGTATTGTTGCGATTGAAGCTGAAGAAATCATTGACAGATAGGGCATTGTGGTAAATGATTTCCTGAACTACATTTAGGTCAGACCGAAGGCGACGAAGTTCTAGGCTATCTAAGCCCAAAATTTCAAGTCTGGTAAATAAGGTAATCTGTTGTGAGCAGAGGAGTGGAAAACTCTTATTGTGAAATATTTTTGGACTATCTCGATTGTATTAATATCTGATATGCAATGATCCTGCTCTCCAAATGGGTAGAAGTTTACAAGATATCACAGAAGAATACTGAAATCCCTCTTAAGATCTGTAGTCAAAGGGATTTAGATCTTGAAAGAACTCAGCTGAGAAGGCTGACATTTTCTCAGATTTGAGGAAAAGGGGATAGGCAGCCAGAGTCTAAAAGAATTCAGGATTTATATCTAAGTAAAAATACTTAAACAAGGGTTGTTGACTCTTATATAAAAACATTTTCTCTTAGATGTAAATCCCCATGCATTCAATGATATTTAACTCAATAGAACAATCTGCGTGAGGATTGCCTTTTTCTTTAAA
The DNA here is from genome assembly GCF_031021105.1 of Erythrolamprus reginae. NCBI lineage: Eukaryota > Metazoa > Chordata > Lepidosauria > Squamata > Dipsadidae > Erythrolamprus > Erythrolamprus reginae. Next base: position 277,685,314 of record NC_091951.1, read on the forward strand.
TGATGAAAGGCACATTAAAACAGATTATTCCTATTTCAAATGCAAAGTAGAGTCCTTGCAGGCTTATCTTTCTGCTTCTCAAGTGAAAATCGAATATTCAGAAAATTGTTCCTCTTGATGTAAATGGAAACTTTTCCCATAAAGCTCCAAATGTGTTGGAAAAGTTGAAAAAAAACACATCCAATCATGATTATCTGCATGTTGAAGTCACAGTACCATTCCACTCCTATTTGTTGTACATTGGTACATAAGGTCAAACTTGCATTGTGACATCATAGCACATTTCATCATGTTGATTAAATCTTTTTTTGTTAGAGACATCACATCTGGGAATTAAAGAGAACAACCTTTCTTCACTGGTTGAATACTGCAACCAGATTGTTGCTTTCCCATAATTCTGTGACACATTGATAAAAAAAGAAAATAAAGACAAACCATGCAAATCAAGGTCCATACCAATGCTCTTTTCAATGATCCGTGTTCTTTAGATTCTTAGCTTTTAAAACAAAAACAAAAACATTAGTCCCAGTCCTTTCTACATGTGAAGTAATTCCTCCATGATCATAACCTCAATTTAAATTGTGCTATTCTAGTATATGAAACAGGATTATCAACTCTGAAATGAATATTTATAACCTACATTTACTTTTCCACATTATGATCATTTATTTATTTATTTTTATTTATTTATTTTGTCCAATACACAATGAGGGTTTTAGTGGGTATTTATCTATATACACATAGTAAAATACATGATGAAGGTTATAGAGGAGATACTCATAGTAAAATATATCTAAGAAATAATAGAAAAGAAGGTATAGTAATAGAACATATCAATGAAAGAATAGAAGAAGAGATATAGGAGATATAGGAGAGCAATAGGACAGGGGACGGAAGGCACTCTAGTGCACTTGTACTCGCCCCTTACTGACCTCTTAGGAATCTGGATAGGTCAACCGTAGATAATCTAAGGGTAAAGTGTTAGGGGTTTGGGGATGACACTATGGAGTCCGGTAATGAGTTCCACGCTTCGACAACTCGGTTACTGAAGACATATTTTTTACAGTCAAGTTTGGAGCGGTTAATATTAAGTTTAAATCTGTTGTGTGCTCTTGTGTTGTTGTGGTTGAAGCTGAAGTAGTTGCCAACAGGCAGGACGTTGCAGCATATGATCTTGTGGGCAATACTTAGATCTTGCTTAAGGCGTCTTAGTTCTAAACTTTCTAGGCCCAGGATTGAAAGTCTAGTCTCATAGGGTATTCTATTTCGAGTGGAGGAGTGAAGAGCTCTTCTGGTGAAGTATCTTTGGACATTTTCAAGGGTGTTAATGTCTGAGATGCGATATGGGTTCCAAACAGATGAGCTGTATTCGAGGATGGGTCTGGCAAAAGCTTTGTAAGCTCTGGTAAGTAGTGTGAGATTGCCATAACAGAAGCTATGTAGGATTAGGTTTACAACTCTTGAAGCCTTCTTGGCTATACAGTGATCCCCCGATTATCGCGAGGGTTCCGTTCCAAGACCCCTCGCGATAATCGATTTTTCACGATGTAGTGGTGCGGAAGTAAAAACACCATCTGCGCATGCGCGCCCCTTTTTCCATGGCCGTGCATGCGCAGATGGTGTTTTTACTTCCGCACCTGGGAAGACCCAGCAGCTGAGGAGCCACCTGCCTGCCCGCTTGTCCACCGCTTTTCAGCTTGTCCGCCGCTTGTCCGCTTGTCCGGCCGCCACTTTTCCGCCCGCCGCTTGTCCGCCGCTTTTCCGCTTGTCCGGCCGCTTGTCCGCTTGTCCGGCCGCCGCTTGTCCGGCCGCCGCTTCAACTCTGGGAGTTGAAGACCCAGGGAAGGTTCCTTCGGCCGCCCACCAGCTGATCTGCTCGGCAGCACAGTAGCAGCGAGGAACCGAAGATGGGGTTTCCCCGTTGCCCACGCAAAGGGGAAACCCCATCTTCGGCTCCTCGCTGCTACTGCGCTGCCGAGCAGATCAGCTGGTGGGCGACCGAAGGAACCTTCCCTGGGTGCCGCCCGCCGCTCGAGAGCAAGAGGGGGAGAGATAGAGAAAGAGAGAGAAGGAAAGAAAGAGATGAGAGAGGGAGGAAGAGAGTGTGAGAGAGGAAGAAGCAAGATAGAGAAAGAGAGAGAGAAAGAAAGATGAGAAAGGAAGGGAGTGACGTCATCGGGTGGAAAAATCGCGATATAGCGTTTCGCAAAGATCGAGATCACGAAACTCGGGGGATCACTGTATTGTTGCAGTGGGCTTTGGCCTCTTAAATCTTTTGTTATTAGTATACCAAGGTCTTTAACCGAGTGGGGATTATCTGTGATTATTTGATTATTCAGTTTGTATTTGGAGTTCAGATTCTTCTTCCCAATGTCATCACTACACACATTTCTGCCAATTATGCAGAAGCTTCTTAAGGCATCACAAAAAACCTCAATACTGTACTTTCTCTTTTGTCTCCTCTTTTGAATCAAAGACATTTTCATGAAAATATTCTTTCAATTTTGGGAAAATATGAAAATTATGGGGCCCCAAATCTTACCCCATGACAGATGGGTTAAGATAATATGGTCTAACTTTGCAAATAACAATAATGAAAATAATTTATTATATGTATAAGTTCCCAGTGACTTTGGCTGGTTTGTCTTTTTGATTGGTGGCGAAACTTAGCACTGCCGTTTTATAATACAATTTTCTCCTTGTGCTTCTGAATTCTGCTTTTTAATAGTTCTTTGAGAGTTCTGACTATTGCAATGGAGTTCACAGTGGTGCCAGGTTAAAGGAAATCCATGTGAATAATAATAATAACAACTGCATCCCCCCAAAAACAATGATTTTTTTTCCTGATTTTCTTTTTCCCTAGGTAAAGCTTAGTCATGCAATTTTATGAACTTATGGTTTGTTTCTGGGTCATAAAGGATCCGATGTTTCATCAGTTGTTATGGTGCTGTAAAGGAATTACCTTCATTCTTGAAGTGTGACACGGATTGTTGGCAAATTTGAACACTTAAGGCTTTGATCTTTGCCATCAGTATACATGAAACCCATCTTGCACAACCTTCTCATATTGAAGAAACATCAATAATGTGACCCACACATTCCTGTGAAATGCCAAGCATGAGAGCAATTTTTCTTTGAGAGATCTTCCAATTGTCTTTACAGTTCATCAAATCTTCTCATGTGAAACTCATTGGCTGCTATCACAGATTATCCATTTCATTCTTGGTCACACAAATCAATTCTTTACAGTTCACTGTGTGGCTATATATAACAACATGCAGTACTCACAGAAACATAGTCATCACCATAAACAACTTCTACTTGGTAGTGAATTTCAATTGGAAGGACTCCTTCAGCAGTAAAAGGAAAAAAATCATGATGCATTGCTTAAAGTGCACTGATTAAACCTTTTTTCACCGCATTTTACTACCGACTACAGGGAAAGAACAGCTCTTAAGAACACGTAAGAGTTTCTAGGACATCAGTGCTGCCATCTGCAGGCAATTTATAACATTGGTGGCATTAATTAAAATTTTAATTTAATCATAATTTAATTCTCATTTTTTTTAAAAAAATCCTTGGATTTTTGGAGTTATTTAGCTTGTTATTATTCCTTTATTTAGAGTATGATGATAACATAACACAAGAGATGGAAACATGTATACATAGGCCACACAATTATAAATAAAATTTCTATGGCGGTAGGGAAGTAGGTTCATAACTGGATGTCCAATTCAGCTATCCAAGTGATCGCCTCTGGCGTTACTTCATGCAAATTGTCTAGGGCAGTGTTTTTCAACCAGTGTGCTGCGGCACACTAGTGTGCCGTGAGACATGGTCAGGTGTGCCGTGGGGAAATTAAACATGGGTCCCCAAACTACGGCCTGGGATACGGCCCACAGAGGTCATTTATCCAGCCCACCACCAGCCGCCTCCATCCAAACATAAACATTCCCCTCACATTCCCCCCAGCTATCAACGACAGAAAGAGTGGAAGCACAGGGAACGCTCACTGACCAATCACCTTCTGGGATTTCCCAACCACTAGCAATGAACCAATAGCAGGCCGCCTCTCATCCACAACCAGGAAGGTTCCCGTTCGGGCTGCCACACACTTTTCATTGTGTGGCCGCAACAAGTAGTTGAAGCTGCTACTCCTCCCCATGGTCCCGATTTCTAATCCTGGTCAGGACTGGAAGCAAATGTTGCCACCACTAGTGTTAGAGTGTCATTTTGGTTGGTGGTGTGCCCCAGGATTTTGTAAATTTAAAAAATGTGCCGGAGCTCAAGAAAGGTTGAAAATCACTGGTCTAGGGAACCAGAGACCACATATCATTAAGCTTGTATGGAGCAAAGAGAAAAAGATAGAGGAACAGTAAATTTAAAAATAATCTAAAAAATAAAACAAAAACAAAAATTTAAAAACCATGCACGTGTAGTATTTATTGCTGAATGTCATTTTATCTATCTTTTCAAAGATTACTCCTTCTTGAAACAATTTTCCACTCTTTGAATTATTCCTGAATTCCTTTTGCCTCCCATTTCTTGAGCTGAGTCAGTTAATTCTGAGCCTGGTGGAGAGGAATGAGATTCTCTTCTATCTTCTGTCCTGTTTTTTTAAAAAAAATAAACAAGAATTTTTTTCTACCCAACAGAAAGATCAGCATTTGGGTATAACTTTGCAACCTTCATGATCCCAAAAGAGATTGGCAATTCTGGGTGCACTAGTCTTCCCATTGGGATAGTCTAATCCACCAATGCCAAACTCATAGCATCACGTTGCTGTCACATGACATTTCACGACTTTTTCCTCATTCGAGGAGCTGGAGTGGGCGTGGCCTGTGCACAACACATCCAATTCATGGGCCACCAGCTTGACACCCCTAATCGAGTAGTGGGTTCTGAATTAGTTTGCTACTGGTTTGCACGCATCACTTCTGTGCATGTGCAGAAGCATCCCAGGTGGGTCATTGGACCCTCCTGCTGCCACCACTACTGGTTCTAAGAACCGGTCCAAACTGGTAGCAACTCACTGCTTCCCTAGTCTGAGCAAATAGAATCAATAGAGTTTCCTTCACCTCTATGTGTGTGTCAATTCTCAAAAAAAAATCCTCTTAAAAGTTTGTTACACAGGGTTTACCTTAATAAAATTTGGCTTTAGCAAAGCCTTCATATGCTTAATATGTTTATTTACTGTCATTTCTACTAATTTGCCTGAAAAAGATAGCAAAGGCCACCTATCGTAGTCCTTAAGGAGCCTAGAGTTTACAACCACTATCTTCTCGTGATACTTCAGTTTGTCCCAGTTGTTCCATTTTTATCCCTGGGAAATCCAACTAAGTCATAAAGTGATAGATTTGGTTTGACATTGCTGTTGTTTTTTTAAACAAATACAGACAATTGTAGTGTATTGAATAAACCATAATGAAACAAACCATAATGTAGTATGCTTTATCCATTTAATCTGTCGGTCTGCTTAGGAGTTAAAAAAAATACTACTGTTGAGGATCCCTTGTTTTGTCAAATCCTAGAAATAATGGGGCCCTGATAGAGTTTCTCATAGGTACTTCAACTCTGCTAATTTGAATTCTGCTTCTGGCAATTTCAAAACATCTATTTTTAAAAGAAATATAAAAACATAGGGAAGTATTTATCCCATATTAAAAGAGCCAGCTGCCTGCAAAATGTTTGCATTATAAACACTCTTGGCTCATTCTCCTGGGTTTGGGAAGGGAGGTAGCAGGAGTCATTGGAATACTATGTTTTATTCTGAATTATTTTCAAGTTGCAAATGAGAAATGTCTGAGGAGTTTTATATATTTGTTTAAAACATGTATTACAAGACTCTTGTAATGATTTCCTCCCACAGAGCTGTCTTTCGATTTGGGCTTGTTTTTGAGTGGTAAAAATGGTGTGTGTGTGTGTTTGTGTGAAGGCTGAGGTTAATTTTAACTAAGGAAAGTATCTACTTCTAGAGACATGGGAGAATCCTGATAATATTGTAACTACTTTATGGAAATCAATGATTCAGCCAGAGTTAGAGTTAGGACTTGAGATATACATGGGTTCTAGGTTTGTCATCCCATTGCCTTGTGTTTGTCACCATAACCCTAATATATTTCACTCCAAGCATTGATGGGAAGTCGCAGTAGCTTTCTCCTGTCTTCCTCGTTCCCCCCCCCCCCATTCCTCTGCTGTTGGTGTGATGGACAGATGTGAAATCATCATGTGAAAATGGTATGCAGACTTGAAATAGAATTATCTGGTTTTTGCCTGCATGCAGGTGGTAGAAGACAGAATTGATAGCAAAGGCAGTGCTCTTTTCAAAGCCAGTGGATAAGTAGTGAATTTAACATTAAAGACAGAGATATTATTATTCCCCAATTGCATATTACTTTCTCTTTGTAATGCTGCATATTGATAGCAGGAACCTCTGACATTTTCAGACCCTGCTGGAGTCATTTGCATCTCTTTCTCCCTTTTTGGCTGTAAAAATATCAATTTCCTAAGTCAAGTCTAAATTTTCCTCTAAAATGGGACATTGTGGAACATTTGGGGTTATTTGAATCCTCCTCCTCCTCCTCTTCTTCTTCTTCCTCTTCCTCTTCCTCTTCTTCTGCTATACAATAACTCTGATTCTTCACCTTTTGCCTTCTTTTAATATCAGAGCTCCAGTGGTGGGTTCCATTTACCTTCGACACCTATTCGTATTGTGACGTTTCATGCATGCACACGCCCTCTGCTCACACATACATGTTCCCTTATGTGTTTCACTTCTGGGCATCTCAGTTGCAAGTTTCAGCCCGAAAGACAGCCGAGGAGCTCATCAGCTGTGCTTTGGGTGAAGAAATAATGGTCAGCATTAATCCGGGGTCAGGCAGGAGGGATTTTTTTAAAAAAGGAAAAGAGTAGCCATTAGAATAAGTAAAAATTAGTGAAACATTTCCCCCAAAAGATGTCAGTGCCCACAGACCAGCACCAACAATATCAGATCCCTGATACCATCATTGCATCACCAGCGGGTCATTAGCAGTTTGGGCGATCTGGTCAGAACCGAGAGGAATCTACCCCTGCAGATCTCCCATATTAGAGCGATAAAAGAGAAGAGATAATTCTACCATGCCCGAAATGAGAGATTTCCTTTTGGATTTGGCTTTCCAGAAGTCAGAGTTATCCTTCCAAATTTTTTGGAAGAAATGCAACCCATTTATGGGCCTCAGAGAATATACTCCAACTTAATTTTACTTCAAAATATTTGAGACCTCTGAAAATTTGTAGCACCTTGGAGAGAAAAATATGCAGTTTCTTGAATGCTCTCTAAAACAGGATCAACTGGAATTCCCCCTGGGTTTTAGACATGTGGTGATCAGTTTAGGTTGCTCCAAGTCTCACTATGTGGCATCACATGCAAAGTCATGGAATCACTCATAAACCAATCAATTACCTTCCACCTCGAAACTAACAACCTACTCTCTAACAAACAATTTGGTTTCAGAAAAAAATTATCTTGCAACCTGCAACTCCTTCACTGCAAAAACATATGGACTACACATCTCGATCAGGGCAAATCAATAGATGCAATTTACATTGACTTCTGTAAAGCCTTTGACTCAGTGGTTCATGACAAATTACTTCTAAAACTCAAATCCTATGGCATCTTAGGATCCCTCCATAATTGGATATCTAATCCTGTTGTGGTTAAGAGCGGCGTGCCCCAAGGCAGCGTACTTGGACCAACACTCTTCATACTCTACATAAATGACCTTTGCCATCACATTATAAGCAACTGCATACTCTTCTCCAACGGTAACACAGCTACTCTCCAGAAAGACCTTGACTTTGTGTCTGAATGGTCAAACATTTGGCAACTCCAAATGTCAACCAAAAAATGCTCTGTCCTACACATTGGCAAAAAGAATCAGAACACCAAATATAAGCTGAATAAACAAGACCTTGCAGACAACCCTCACTCTGTAAAAGACCTTGGAATACTCATATCAAATGACCTAAGTGCCAAAGCCCACTGCAACAACATCACCAAAAAGGCTTCAAGAGTTGTTAACCTAATCCTACATAGCTTTTGCTCCAGTAATCTCACACTACTAACCAGAACATACAAAACCTTCACCAGACCAATCCTTGAATACAGCTCATGTGTCTGGAACCCACATTGCATTTCAGACATAAACACTTTAGAAAATGTCAAGAGATTCTTTACTAGAAGAGTCCTCCACTCCTCCACTTGCAACAGAGTACCCTACACAAGTAGACTTACAATCCTAGGTTTAGAAAGCTTAGAAATACGTCACCTTAAATACAATCTAAGCATAGCCCATAAAATCATCTGCTACAACATCCTTCCTGTCAACAACTCCTTCAGCTTCAACCACAATGACACAAGAGCACACAATAGATACAAACTTAAAGTAAACCGCTCTAAATTTGACTGCAGGAAATATGACTTCAGTAACCCCCAAAACTTTACCCTTAGACTATCCACTGTTGACCACTCCCAATTCCTAAAAGGTCAGTAAGGGGCATGCATTAATGCACCAGTGTGCCTTCTGGCCTCTGTCCTAATGTTTCTCTTTTACTAGTATCATGTATATAAATATTATTATATCTTTGTATACTACCAATACGTACTTGACAAAACAAATAAATGCTAAATTAAAATTAAAAGTTGAGCTCCTACTTTCTTGTATGATGACTTGTTTGGAACACAATTCCAAAAGCTTAATTGTTAATTGTTTCTTTCTACCCTTTCAGCTGTTTTTCTGCAACAATCAGATCAGGCATTTTGAGTCTCTTTTGTTTTAATTTATCTTCCTACATCCTCCCTGTGCTTTCCTACCTATTTCTGCCTCACCCAAGCTCATGGAACAAAATGAATGAGGGTGGAGGAAGAATGGTAAAACAGGTAGCTTTTTACTGCCAATATATGTCATTTTTATTGACTTCAATATATTGCTCCTTTCTAAACGAGAGAAAGAAGAATGATGATGATAATCAGCTTCCTGCAACCAGGAGCCATGGACTTCAAATCTCTCAATCCCCAGCCATGATCATCAATAGATCTGAAGGGCTTCATATTTAGAAAGGCTGTTGACATGTTGCAATGCACTGTAGTGGGTTACAAGAATATAATGATATGAAAATAAGATTCTATTAAAAGAGAAACAGAGGTGGACAACATGGCAGTAAAGATGCTCAATCATCCAGATAGGGTTGTCTGAAGTTGTATGAAGGTTGAATCATGGCAACTGGACTAATTCTTTTGTTGTTAGTTTGAAAGATGTTTCTCTGTCCTTCCAGGCTGTTTCCTCAGTCAGCAAGACATAAAGTCATTGGAATGTACCAATTCCTGCCTAACCAACCTCAGGGATTTATCTCCAAAATGCATTGAAATATGCTGGTGATGATTCTCAATCATCTATGTAGAGTTGTCAGAAGGTTGTCTGAAGTCTTCTGACAATTTGTGTCAAAGTTTTGGGGGCAACAGAATTTATATCAATGACTTCCGCCTATCAGTGAGACATCCTCCCCAAACATAAATTCATGTTTTCAATTCAAAGACATTGAAACTCTGGAAAAAGTTCAGAAGAGGGCAACCAGAATGATAAAGGGACTTGAAACCAAAACATATGAAGAAAGGTTGCAGGAACTGGGCATGGATAGTCTAGCGAAGAGGAGGTCCAGGGGGGACATGATACCAGTAGCAATCTTCAAATACTTGAGGGGCTGCCACAGTGAGGAGGGGGTCACACTGTTTTCCAAAGCACCAAAGGGGCAATGGATGGAAGCTGACCAAGGAGAGATTCAACCTAGAAACAAGAAAGAACTTTCTGATGGTGAGAGCAATCAACTGGTGGAATGGCCTACCTATGGAGGCTGGGAATGCCCCAACACTGGAGACCTTAAAGAAGAGACTGGACTGTCATATGTCTGGGATGGTATAGGGTCCCCTGCACCAACAGGAGGGTAGACTAGAAGACCCACAGGGTCCCTTCCAAAATATAAATAAAATAAAATAAATAAAATGTATTACTCCTGCAAAATGAGATTTGTTCATAGTTTATACGGTGACTTTTTTCTTTAAGAACTTTTTAAACTTTGAATAAGAATGATAATTGAGAAAATGTTTTATTGAATGTATGCATTGCCTCTCAAGGAGGACACATCTTAGAGCACATTGGGCATTTAAATTATCCATATCTACTCCTCTTAGAATACAATGGATGAACATCATCATCCTAAAAGCATAGAGTTGAGAGATCTCGGAAGTCATCAAGTCCAACCTCTTGCAAATTACAAAACTGCACCATCCCTGCACCATGACTATCCAGCCTATGTTTGAAAACCTCCAGTAAAGTGGAAGAAAGCACTCCATGAAATAAACTACTCCACTGATTGAGAGCCCTTACTTTCAAAAAGTTCTTCCTTGTATGTAATCTGTATCTACAATCCTTGAAGTTTCATCCCATTAGTTCTAGTCTTTTTTCTCTAGAGCAGTCTTTATCTTTCTTGATTTTCAGTCTGCTTTCCATATTGGTAGCCCATCTCTGGACTTGCTTTCAGCCTTGCAAAGTTTCTGCAAGAATAAAATTAGAGGAAGGGTAAAATAATGATGGAAAAAATAATATATGCAGAAAAAAAGCATGTATTTGTTGTTTTTAAAAGTATACTTCAATGATTCGTTATATTGTGCTTAGGATTGAATCCATATTACAAATGCATTTGTTGAAAATTTTACCTTTAGAGCTGTCCAAAAATTGAGATATTAAGCAACAGAGGGGGGAAAAAACCTCTTTGAAAATGCACATTATTTTGAGATAGTCAGGATTCTAAATTATTAGTAACCGCATCAATGGATCTTTGCATCCATTAGAACTCTTTGTGTGATAAAAGGTAACACATTAACATTTAACCAGAAGAAGGAAAAAAAAGTTCTTCAGAATTTACATTAAATTATGGAGTAAACTCCAAACAGGTCGTCTTAGAAATATATTATTATGCTCAGCAGTCCTGTCAGCTTACATGGAAACAATTTTACTTCTAATCATCTTCTGCTTTTATTAACTCTAGAATATATCATTAAAATTTCCACAGAACAATGAAGCTTAATAGGTGCTAATGCAATTGTGAATTGTGGTAATTGTTACATAAACTAATCTCTCTTCTTTCCATTTCTGGGTGTTTATGCAAAATGAGTGTGAAAAAGACAATGTACAAATTGAAAATTGTTTAAATTGCTGAAATCTTTTACCACTCTCCTGCTCTTTGGTAGAATATGAGACAATATCTATTGATATATTGAGCTTTTAAAATAGATTCTACATGAGCTCAGTTTAAAATGTTTTTTTGTAATATGTATATTTAAGAAATTCATTTACCTATTGCTATAAATGTTTTTTTTTAAAGGATCAAAATTTGATTTTATAGTACTCAAACAAGTCTTGCAATCTACATGATTTAATACACCATCCCTTATAGGACTGTTGTCTATTAGGATTATAATATATGCACTGCAAAAATCATTTAAAAAAAAATATTATAAAAAATAAGCTTTATTTGTAACACACAAAACACAAATGACAAAACACAAAAAACATTAAAATAAAAGTTGGACAATTTGTGACGTGCCTGTAATACAATTCTAACAGTGCCTATTTTCTATTACACGGATTATATTTATATAATGTACACCAAATCTTAGCAACGATTTTATTCCGATACATCTTTTTCTTTTTTTCCTTTTATGACCGATCCTCTGACATTTACTTTCCAAATTTTCTAACATTAACTCTCTAACCCTGTCATATTAGAAGTTGCACAGTGCATAGATCTCTGTATAAGTTCATTTTTTTAATTTACTGATTCAGTAGTGTACAGAATTGAGCAAGAATTTATTTTAGTCATTAAGGATCATACTTGAGTTCTACTTTATTTTCCCTTGTCCTTGGTGAGACACCTGGGTTGCCTAGGAAGATTTTTTCTTCTTCTCATCTTCACTCCAATTAACCTTGAGAAACAAATATTCCTTAATTCTGAGATAGTTTCATCATCACCTGGTAAATGCAAAGACTCTTTAAAGACTCTCGTTCCTGGCAGAAATCCTTAGACCTGAACATTTATGGTCTCATTCTTGGAAGGAGAGCAAATCCGGTAGCCTTATCATTCCTGACTTTCATAAAAATCTAGTGATATGGGATCATTGAAAAATAGATGACCTTAATCCAGGGGAGACATTATAGCAGTGTTCCAATATTTGAGGGGCTGTCCCAGAGAGGAAGAGATCACTCCTCCACTCGAAATAGAATACCCTATGAGACTAAACTTTCAATCCTGGGCCTAGAAAGTTTAGAACTAAGACACCTTAAACAAGATCTAAGTATTGCCCACAAGATCATATGCTGCAACGTCCTGCCTGTCGGCGACTACTTCAGTTTCAACCACAACAACACAAGAGCACACAAAAGATTTAAACTTAATATTAACCGCTCCAAACTTGACTGTAAAAATATGACTTCAGTAACCGAGTTGTCGAAGCGTGGAACTCATTTATTTATTTATTTATTTATTTATTTATTTATTTATTACTTGGATTTGTATGCCGCCCCTCTCCGAAGACTCGGGGCGGCTCACAACATGTAAAAGACAAATCATAAGTAATCAACAATTTAAAATTTTAAAGATTTAAAAAACCCCACAAACTAACAGACTCACACACAAGCATACCATATATAAATTCAACGTGCCCAGGGGGGGGGGGATGTTTCAATTCCCCCATGCCTGACGGCAAAGGTGGGTTTTAAGAAGTTTGCGGAAGGCAGGAAGAGTAGGGGCAGTTCTAATCTCCGGGGGGAGTTGGTTCCAGAGGGCCGGTGCCGCCACAGAGAAGGCTCTTCCCCTGGGGCCCGCCAACCGACATTGCTTAGTTGACGGGACCCGGAGAAGGCCCACTCTGTGGGACCTAATTGGTCGCTGGGATTCGTGCAGCAGGAGTCCATAGTGTCATCCCCAAACCCCCAACACTTTATCCTTAGATTATCTACAGTTGACCTATCCAGATTCCTAAGAGGTCAGTAAGGGGCGAGTACAAGTGCACTAGAGTGCCTTCCGTCCCCTGTCCTATATCTCCTATACCTTTCTTCTATTCCTATATCTCTTCTTCTATTCTTTCATTGATATGTTCTTTTACTATAACTTCTTTTCTATTATTTCTTAGATATATTTTACTATGAGTATCTCCTCTATAACCTTCATCATGTATTTTACTATGTGTATATAGATATATACCCACTAAAACCCTCATTGTGTATTGGACTAAATAAATAAGTAAGTGAGTGAGTGAGTGAGTGAGTGAGTGAGTGAGTGAGTAAGTAAGTAAGTAAGTAAGTAAGTAAGTAAGTAAGTAAGTAAGTAAGTAAATAAATAAATAAATAAATAAATAAATAAGTTATTTTCCAAGGCACCTGAAGACCAGATAAGGAGTAATGAATGGAAACTGATCAAGGAGAGATACATTGGTTGCCAATTGGTTTCTGGACTCAATTCAAAGTGTTGGTGATGACCTATAAAGCCCTACATGGCATTGGGCCAGAATATATGCGGGACCGCCTTCTGCCACATGAATCCCAGTGACTGGTTAGGTCCCATCAATTACACAATGTCGTTTGGCAGGACCTAGGGGAAGAGCCTTCTCTATGGGGCTCCCAGCCCTCTGGAATCAGCTCCCCCCAGAGATTTGTACTGCCCCCACCCTCCTTGCCTTCTGTAAAAGTTTAAAGACTTATCTGTGCCACCAGGCTTGGGGCCATTAGACCCTAGCCCCCTGGCCAACAAATGTAGAATGCTTTGCGATGGGAATGAATGATTTTAAAATGTTAGTAGAGTTTTAAAGTTTTTCTAGTAAAATTAATTGGATTTTTAGATCTGTACATTGTATATTGTTTGCTATGTTGTGAACCACCCCGTGTCCTCGGGGAAGGGCGGCATACAAATCCAATAGATAGATAGATAGATAGATAGATAGATAGATAGATAGATAGATAGATAGATAGATAGATAGAAAGATAGATAGATAGATAGAAAGATAGATAGATAGATAGATAGAAAGAAAGAAAGATAGATAGATAGATAGATAGATAGATAGATAGATAGATAGATAGATAGAGAGAGAGAGAGAGGTAGGTAGGTAGGTAGATAGATAGAAAGAAAGATAGAGAGAGAGAGAGAGAGAGAGAGAGAGAGAGGTAGGTAGGTAGATAGATAGATAGATAGATAGATAGATAGATAGATAGATAGATAGATAGATAGATAGATAGATAAAACCTAGAAATAAAGAGAAATGTTCTAACACTGAGAACAATCAGCCAATGGAACAGCTCAGGGTTGGGCTTCAAAGATTTTATCAAGGAGCTATCTGCCCAGTTGCTGGGTGGACATGGCCATGGTGGGTCAGCCTCCTGTACCATGATGGGGGCGGGGCCCTCCAAAGGCTTTTCTTGAGCCTCCAAGAGGGTTTAAACAGTCTCCACAGGGCTGTTTTTCACCCTTCTGAGCCTCCGCACGTGCCCTGTACTTACCAAAATGGGCCACGTGTGGACTCCTGGGAGGGGAGAGGTGAGGTGGATGGGACCAGCCAAGAGTGGGATTTGGGGGTTCTCTGAAACACACAGAATCTTACCTAGAAGTTCTCCCAAAGCGTGTTCCCTATAATTTGTTTTGGGGGTGGGCGGAAAAGTTAGTGTCTGAGCGGCAGTCCCTTTGGGACTGGGCGGCACAGAAATAATAAATAAATAAATAAATAAATAAATAAATAAATAAATAAATAAATAAATAAATAAATAAATAAATAAATAAATAAATAAATAAATAAATAAATAAATAAATAAATAAATAAATAAATAAATAAATAAATAAATAAATAAATAAATAAATGGATGGATGGATGGATGGATGAATACATGAATAAATAAATAAATAAATTAACAAATAAACAAATAAACAAATAAACAAATAAACAAATACATAAAAAACCCACCCTGTTTTGCCTCAGAGAATTTTAAAATAAAATACTGTACTGTGTGTCTATAACAGTGAGCTCATAATAGGGCAACTCTATCAATATCAAAATGCCACTTAAATAGTTGAACTAGTTTTAAACTAGATTTTGATTTTCTTTCTCTCTTCCTTACTCCCATTCTTTTTCTTTCTCTTTTCCTTCCTCTCTTTTTTCTATCTGTTTCTCTCTCTTCCTCTCTTCCCATCTCTCCCCTTCCCTCTCACTCTTTCCCTCTCGGCTTCTGGGCAGGTTTGGAAAACTCTGAGTTGATGATGATTTTTAAGTGAGCGATTGCTCACTGCTCAGCTTAGAGGGAACTATGCTCCCAAATCCCTGTGAACCCTCAGCACCCCACCAGTGAAACAGCTTACCTTTGGAAGTTGTAGGAGCTTCATTGGAGGCTTTCAAGAAGAGATTGGTCTGCCATTTGTCAGTATTGGTGTAGGGTCTCCTGCTTGAGAGAGGAGTTGGACTAGATGATTTATTAGGTTCCTTCCAACTCTGTTAATCTAATGTAATCTCTTTATGGTTCCAACCCTATATTGCTTAATCAAAGTGTCCAGTTCCAGCGTGCATACTGGGATCCTTGTCAGGCACATCCCCTAAAGTGTGCGACTCTTGTGGAGGGGGTGGTGGGAATAGTTATTTTGCTGCTATCTAATGGTTATGTGGAGATCTTCAGATCCTGGTATCCTCTGACGATGAAAATGACACCAATTGACATCAGGTGATTGCATCATCAACCTGACATTTACATATTTATATTTATGCATTTCAAGTTTGTAATAATGCTCTATATTACAGCCAAAGGATTTGCACGATGTCATAATCTACTGTGGCTTGTGTCGTCGTAATTTATTACAGACTCTTAAACTAGAGTAAATATTTAAATGGATAGTTTTTCCTTGGCTTCATGTTCAGCCAAACAACCAATATTCTTAGATGAATAAAATTATACTTATTCAATAGATACCTTTCAGAGCTACTTGGTTGAGTAGTAGCTTAGAACTCAGCTTGATGTTTTCTTGGCCTGGTTCATGCTCCATGTTTATCTTGTACGCTTGTTTGTTTTTGGCTTAGAGTGCTATCTGATCTAGTGACTGTGATTTGTCAACTATCCAGGGGTAACTAAAAACCGTATGTAATACTGTCAGAAAGCAAAGAAGTACAAAATAGGTGAGGCAAGGATTTGGAGGACATTATGGGGAGGATATTTGTAAAAAATGGTTCCTCATATCAAAATGGAAAGAAACTATGCTACACATTTGCAGCTGCCTGGTCATAAGATAGTTTAAGCATGATCAAAGTGGGGTGAGAACTATATAGGAAGTCTAACTCTCTGTTGCGCTGCCACTATATGTTGTGCAAATCCACTCAAGTGTAGTTGATTTGAAAAAGTCATAGTTACACAAATGAGGATCTCCCAATATCTATGAATCAGATCCTTGCATTAGCAGAATTCTGGAAGAAATTAATTTTAATCTAAATAGTTAAAGGAGGTACATAGATCTTTTTAAATTAATTAATGGAGTGGAAACTTTAATAGATTAGCTGTTACTCCCCTACACTCATTGGAATAATTCTCCTATATAACAGCTTCCCAAGCCTGTGGCTTAACTGCTATTATTCCCTCCTAAAAAGGATTATTGAGTTGAAGGTATCAGTAGAATAGCCAATGAAGCGTACAAGGGGCAACTAAATGTGAATTAAGAAAGAAACTGTTGGGAAAAAGAATGGCTAAATTCCTCAGTTGCAGTATTCCACCATGTATTTTGGAGCAGATCTGACTTGCATATTCTAATCTCTAATTCATACCATTGCATTTGGGGCAGCGGTGAAATCTATTTACTTTCCTTGATGGTTTGGAAGCGCACACTTAGAATGCACGCTACCATTGTGCATGCTTTTTCACCCTCTGCGCATATGCAGAAGGCCTTGCACATGAGTAGAGGGTTAAAAACAAGGAAATGGCAACATCTGGGCAGGTGGGCGGAGCCTTTCGTTGCTGCCATTACTGGTTCTCTGAATCACCGAAAGCCGCCACTACCGGTACGCACAAACTGGGCTGAACTGGTATCATTTCACCCCTGATTTAGGGGTCTGAATGAAAAAAGTCAATATGGCGACTGCAACACTGTGATTGGTCAGGCGTAGTTTTGATTGCAATATCACCAACAACTTGATTTTTTAAACCAGACCCTCGAGGTGCCATTGATTGAACATTCCCCCTCACAATTAAAAAACCCCCACTAAAATGAAGGCAGCAAGCTCAGCTGAGTAATTCAATGAAAGCACTGACTATATCTTGGTAATTTTTCAAAAATGCGTTGGCGAATCTTAATTTCCATCTTTAGGCTAAATTTGAGACGCTTCTTGACCTTTCAGCAGCCGCACACTAACACAGCCCTTCTTTCTCCTCTTTCCTCATTTATTTGCTTTCAGATTGCAGTACGTTGCCTGAAGAACCAGTGTGAGATATTTAAATTCCGTCACTATGTTTGGATGACAGTGACTGTAATGAGAATCGGGCACAACATGAATATATTGTGATGACAAGCGCTGCGAATGCAAGGCTGTGAAACTTTGCTATTTTTTTTTAAAGTGTTAAATCTTAGAAGCCGATTCCTTGAGATTTTCCTGCTACCTCCCCTGGTGCCAGATTTACAAAAAAAAAAAAAAAAAAGTATTTATACATTCCATCTCAGATTTAAAAAAAAATCAGTGAAAGCTCTCTGGCAGCTTTAAAAAAAACCTTTAAAGGTTAGCCTTTATGCTACTTAGCATATCTATTCATGTCTCTATCATTTCATTGAATTACTCAGCTGAGCTTGCACACACCAAAGCCAAGGAAGGAGGCAAGGAAGGAAGGATGGATGGCTGGCAGCATTAATATTTCATTAATCCAACAATCAGCTTTTTTTATTAAAAAAAACTACTGTGTTAAAACTCTCTTGAAAAGTGAATTCTGATCTAAGTTCCACTGCTGTTCATTGGCCTCATCCAAAAGCAAGAGTGCCCCCACAAATGGTTAGCCAGAAAAAGGAACTGTAATGTTCATCTACTTTTACATTTGCTCCATGTTTCCGTGGGGGTTACCTTAAGGTAGGACTTGCCGTGGAAATGTTTCCCTTGACAATTTTTATATTTGAATTTCGCAAGCTCCTGCAGGCCATAAAGAACCTTCAATGTAAGTTTAATCCTCTGCTACAAAATAAATCGGATTTGGGGAGGGAAGGGGGGAGGGTTGGAACAGATTCTAGATGCCAATTATGGAATTAACAGGGATATACAATCTTCTTGCCTTCTTCAGCTGGATCAAAAGTGATGCTTTTGTCAGGCTAGCCTATCTTAAGTGGAGATGTACTCATGTGTGGAGACACACACACACACACACACACACACATGCGATTAAACCTCCCGGCTGAAAAACTGAGGCTATTAACATATTTTAGAATTAACTTTTTTTTTCTCCCCAGGAAACAAGTTGTGATGAATGCTGCAGCTGTTGCCTGACAACAAATTGATTTGAGGCAGTATTTATAAAGGATCAAAATGCAAGCCTGAGTAATTAAGAAGGTTTAGAGAAGTACTCCAACAGAGCACGCATTACTTGAGGAAATGATACTCTGGGTCTCACCCATTCATCCCCTAACTCCTTCACCAACCTTCTCCACTGGCATCATTGAAAGAGGGAAGTCCAATCCCATCTCTCTCCTTGACTTTCATGCTCCATTCCAGGCTAGGAATTCCAATTAATAAAGAGCAATTCAGATTATTTATGAAAGTGCTGATAAAAGAGAGCCGGGGTGGCTCAGCAGGTAGAGTGCTGTACTGCAGGCCACTGAAGCTGACTGTAGATATGAAGGTCAGCGGTTCAAATCTCATCACCGGCTCAAGGTTGACTCAGCCTTCCATCCTTCCGAGGTGGGTAAAATGAGGATCCGGATTGTGGGGGCAATATGCTGGCTCTGTTAAAAAGTGCTACTGCTAACATGTTGTAAGCCGCCCTGAGTCTAAGGAGAAGGGTGGCATAAAAATCGAATGAATGAATGAATGAATGAATGAATGAATGAATGAATGAATGAATGAATGAATAAATAAATAAATAAATAAATAAATAAATAAATAAATAAATAAATAAAAAAGGTTTTGGGGTTGTACCAAAGGATACAGTATTGGATAATGTTTTCCTTGGATGCATATGCATATTGTTATATGTGATAATAATACTTGGCAACTCCATGGATGGCTACATCTGATCAATTTTATCTACCCAAAGACAATTACTTTCCCTACTGGTTCACAAATGTGAGCATGCATGCATTCTGTACATGCGTATGTGCTTTTACACATGTATATTGCTTGCAAACACTGCTTGCATGCATGCGGCTTCAAAACGTGCCTAAATAGGATGGCATAGTGCCAGGGTGGGAAGCCCACTCAGGCCCACTTGCAGGTCGCTACTACTGGTTTTCCCAAACCAGTTTAAGCCAACTAAATACCACCTCTGAATGCAATTGAAATGAAGAGAGCATGTCCTGAGAAAATGTCTCAAGATTCAATCTGGGTTGGTCACTGGGACAAAGAGGTTTAATCTTAGAAGCTTTCAGTCTCATGCTGGAGCCCATCCTCAGGGAACCTTCCTATTGGGTCGGACACTTGGTCAGCGTAGAACACAACTTTATTGGAATCAATATGAGTTCAGTTTACACAGCCTTAGGCACGACAACATGACAGGATATATATATGCCCTCTCTCCCGACAACCAACCAATTAACTTGAAGTAAACCTCCCGCCAAAACAACCTAACTTCCCTAGTAACACATACTTCCAATAGAACAACAATCCCCAGTATCCGGGCAGGACATAACACTTGCTCTTCTAGAATATATATGTTGGGATATTCTATGAGTTGCATTTATGTCCTGCCTCTCTATTGGTTGATTGGTGTGCTGATGTCCTGTGATTGGCTATTGTTTCCTTATGCTTATCAGGTACTTACTACTTAAGGCTTGGCAGAACAAGGAAACAACAGCTAATCACTGACTATCAACACACCAATCAACCAATAGGAGGGCACCACATAAATATGACTCATAAAATAGCCCAACACACATATTCCAGTAGAGAGAAATTTCCTGAGG
This sequence comes from Erythrolamprus reginae, assembly GCF_031021105.1. Classification (NCBI taxonomy): domain Eukaryota; kingdom Metazoa; phylum Chordata; class Lepidosauria; order Squamata; family Dipsadidae; genus Erythrolamprus; species Erythrolamprus reginae. The sequence continues at coordinate 277,705,525 of NC_091951.1, forward strand.
ATGGGTTCCAGCATAAGACTGAAAGCTTGGAAGAGTAAAACTCTGATCTTGATAACCAACCCAGACTGGATCTTGCAACATTATCCTGGGACACACATATTTGCATTCATGAGAAAGTGACTCACTTATTAAGAAGTATGGCAGGCTCATAAACAGCTATCCCCTTTGGAACTCACCACCTAAACATCCAAGGATAGGATAGGTTCAAGAGAGGGTAGGTCCTATACTTATATTTCATTCGGAAGTCTTTTAGGATCTCCTTATCAAAGATTTATCAATGCCAGAGATGGGAAATGTGAACAATATATTGCATTTCTGTTCATTTACAGCTCTTGCGTTATTGCACTTTTCAAAGTGTCTATACTTTGCCTACCTCTGGCCTAGTATGACCAGGGTTACTTCTGGGGTAAGGGTCAAAAAGAAGGTCCCTATGGCAATGCAATAGAAACCCCACCCATTTCTTTATGTGAGTGTGTGAGAATTGTATATAAAATTAGGCAGTTGTAGCTGCCCTCTTGACTTTTTGACTTATCCATGCAAACACCTCTGAGTGTGACAAACAAGAGTAGGTTAAGGTGACCAGATGTCCTGCTTTCCACGGGACAGTCATGATTTTTCATAATCTGTCCTGCATCCGGCGCCGTTTCAAAAATGTCCTGATTTTCTTTCTTCCTTTTTATCTCTCTCTCTCTCTTTCCTCTATGGAGACAGTGGAAGGAAACGGCAAAGCATCTTGGGGTTATCCTGGGCGGGTTGTACTTCCTGTGTCTCCCAGCTCAGGCTAGGCCTCGCGCTCGCGATGAGCTTCCTGAAGAATTTTTCTTGGGAACTGAGTGAGGAGATCCGGCTGTGGCAACCCATTACTGAGGCCATGCTTGCAGGACATGGTCTGGGCACCGGCAGTCAGTACATCGCCGAGAGGTGAGGGTGTGAGAGAAATAAAAAAATAAAGAGATCCCCCCCCATCAATTGTGTCCTGCTTTAGCAATCCTAAAATCTGGTCACTTTAGGGTAGGTGGAAGTACATAATATGTGGAAAATATATTGTTTCATGCAGGAATGGGTTCTATTTCCCCACTGCTTTTCATCTCAATGGAAGTGCATGTTTGCATGCACAAGCTCTCTCCATTTGCGTGCATGTGCACAACCACCCCATGCAATTTTGTTTATGCACATGCTCAGTAGCTGAAACTCAGCCCAAAACACAGCTGAGGAGCTGATCATCTTGTCTTCAGAAGGAATAAAGGTCAATATAAACCTGGGGGCAGGAGAGAGGACCCTCTTTCAGTGGCAGAACAGTGACATCACCAGCAGGTCACTACCAGTTCGGGCGAACATCTCTGAACCGGAAGGAAACCCTCCCAGGTTTGATGAATTTGTAATTCTGACTCCATAGAAAGCAACTTCCTACATTTTAAAAAAGAAAAGCATATTTATAAATGCTAAAGATAAGACGCTGACAATTCTGTGTACTTATGGCCAATCTTTTAAAAAGTGATATAGTGTAAGAGATTGGGGGCTCTAAGTAAAGTGTCACTTGGCCAAACAGGAATTTATTTTACAGTTTTTCCTCACCATTTCATTTTTTTTTCTTTTTGCAAAAGCCTGTCTGTATCTCTATGGGAGTGAAAGCATCACCCAAGCCAATCATATCTTAACTGCCGCCACCCACTGATCTTTAATTATATCTGGAAGACGGGCAATCTTGGATACAGCATCTTCAGAACAGGCCATTCTAACAGCCTGGAACACCCAGTGATCAGGGCAATCTGGTTTCCTGCTCTAATTTTAGGCCCCATATTCTTTTTAAGAAACTAAGCCATCTATAGGGCGTCACTTGCAAAGACTGTGGAATTGATGCCTCTCAGGCAGAACTTCTAGCCAACCAAATTCGGAGAGCATAAACCCCTTTTTTAAAAATTAAAGGAAGCACCACAAAGGAGAAACAATTATTATATGCAGATGGCCAAATGTATTAATGAGAAAGAGCTGCACCCTTCTTGATGCCATTTGACTGGGGTGGCATAGGGTCTTCTGCTTGTGTAGGCGGTTGGACTAGATGACCTGCAAGGTCCCATTCAATTCTAAAAAGAAAGAAATAAATAAAAGAAGAATAAGTATAAAATCATAGTTGGAATAGTGGATTAGGATCAATTAGATAAGTATCAGATCTTTTTAAAGTCAAGTTTGACTTCTCTGACTCTAAAGACATAAGTCTCTTGGCAATAATTAAAATAGAAATGGTTTGGTATTGTTGCCTCTTGGCATATATTTCTGATTTCTCAATCCAGCCTATAACATTACCTATTGATATTCCACCTGTTCTGTCAGGCTCTCTGGTAGAATCCTCCCAAAAATTCACAGGTACAAATTTCAGACATACACACGTTTGAAAATTCAAAACAATGTTCTTTATAATGAAAATTTACTTAAACTAAGCCCTCTTTTGTTATAGCAAAGAGCACTCGTCTCCAAACAAACTGGTAATTTATACAAGTCCTTTATCAGTCCTGTAATACTTAGCTTGCAGCTGTGAGGCAATTCAAAGTCCTTCTTTCACAAAGTGAAACACACTTTGCTCTGGTTTAGTTTCAAAGCAGGGAAAAAGCAGCACACAAAAAGTCAAAGTCAGTAAAGCAGTCATGAAACACATCGATCAGATAATCCTCCACAATGGCCAAACCCACAGGCTGCTATTTATAGCAGCCTCACTAATTACCACAGCCCCACCGAACCACAGGTGGCCTCATTTTCTTTGATAATAATCTCTCAGTTGTTGTTGCCTATGCATCGCTCTCCACATGCATGGCTGTATCATTAACTCTTGTTCTGAATCCAAGGAGGAGCTAGATAATTGATCTCCTTCTGAGCTGTCTGCCACACTCTCCTCCTCCCTGTCACTCATGTCTTCTTGGTCAGAGGAGCCTTCATCCTCAGATTCCACCGGGGGGAAAACACGCCTGCAGCATGTGGATGTCTCCCCCACACCCACAGTCCTTGGGGCAGGAGCTGGGCCAGAGCTAACCACAACACCACCCAAGTAATAACCAGATTTAACCCTTTTAACTTTTTAAAATTAGCCAAGTTGACCAGGTTGTTCCCATTTAGTTAGGTGGGACCAAGGAGACCTAAATTTAGATCCCACCTCAGGGCAAAAAGCCCATTAAATGAAATTCTGCCAGGATCACCTTTTGACCATAACAATGCTTTTGTGAATTTTAAAGGGAGAAATAGGACATGCATTTTATAAAATGATTATCGCCTTCCTATAAGTAGGAATAAGAAAGAATATTACTATGGGGGTCATTATATAAAGACTTAATAGAGCTGTAGTGGCACTGTGGTTAGAGTGCAGTATTGCAGGCTAATTCTGCCAATTGCCAGCAGTTCAATTCTGACTGGCTCAAGCTTGACTCATCCTTCCATCCTTCCGAGGTCAGTAAAATGAGGACCCAGATTGTTGGGGGCAGTATGCCAACTTTGTAAATCTCTTAGAGGGGGATGTAAATCACTGCAAAATGGTACTAAGTCTAAATGTTATTGCTACTTCTAATAGTACATATTCAGATTGGGGCGGATTCCTCTTACCTGCTGCTACCAGTGCTCTTAACACACAGCATGAGGATTCTTGCATGCGTGCATGCGTCCCCAGTGTGATCTTGCTTCTGCTCATGCACAGGAAGCAAAAATGCATCAAAATCTCAGGAGGGGATGAATGTGTGCGTGGGCATCCCCTTGTGAGATTTTGCTTCTGCACATGTGCAGGAAGCAAAAAGGACCAAAAATTCAAGAAAAAAGATGGTGGCACCTGAAGGACCAGCACCAGAGCAGCCACACACAAATTGCGCAATCTGGCAGGTGCTACCAGTGCCAAATCGCCTACCGCACCAGTAGCAACCCACCACTGATGCAGACCCCTTTCGATTTATGGCAGACTTCGCCAACTTGTCAAAATGTAAAAAAGAACTAGATTCCATATTTGTTTCTCTTTGTACCTTGGAGAAACTCTATACTCAACTTCATTGCCACAAGCTCATGTTTTCATAGTAGATACTTACTGTTCTGCCGACGTGTTTCAACCGCCCATAATTACAGGGTAATTAGTCCAGGAAGACACACACCACACAATAAAAGGAAAACCCAAAAGTTTTTATAAACAGAAAAACAGAAACAGCTCCCTTTTTAAATGTCAAAGGGATTTTCTGGTACACACAAGGCACAGGTGAAATGCAATCCAATTGCTCACCCAATAACTGAGAAATTGAGTCCAATTCTAAAGTCCAGAGAGTCCACACACACAATCCTGAACAGCAAAAAACCACGATCTTGACAAAGCAATGAATCAGATAAACTGCCATGAGGCTAACACACCAGGCTGCACTTTTATCTGTAGCACTAATTACAGCAGCCCCACCCAACCACAGGTGGCCTCATTTTCTCTTGTAATAATTCTTCAGTTGTTGTCTCCTATGCATCACTCTATGCATGCGTGGATGTGCCATTAATTCTTGTTCAGAATCCAGGGATGATTCAGATGATTGATCTCCTCCTGGGCTGTCTGCCAAACTCCCCTCTTCCCTGTCACTCACGCTTCCTTGGTCAGAGGAGACAGATTCTACTGGAAGCAAAACAGGCCTGCGGCATGTGGATGTCTCCCCCTCATCCACCTCCACATTGCTTGGGGCAGGAGTTGGGCCAGAGCTAACCACAAAACTTGCACTAACTTGTTTCTTGCAATTGTCACAAGCCAATGAGGACAAGCAACTACAAAAGCCTATCTTGTGAATTTTGGAGACCCAGCTTTGATACTCTGTCTGATATTAGTAGGCTTGCTGCGCCACACCAGATGTATATGTGTGAGCTCCTTTAGCCAGATGAGTTAGAAGAAATTACAAGAATGGGGACGTCTGATCCTTTTTTGGGGGGGGGGAGGGGGGAATATGTATGTTGAAATGAAATCGAGACCACACAAGGGTGCTTGGGGTTTGAGATTCAGTCCTTTTAATGCAGTTTCAGTCTTCCTGAAAAAGAAGTCCATAATCTGAAAGTTCTCCTTTATCTTTAGTAGTCATTGGATTGAGAATAGCAGTTATCGAAAGAAACAAACTTGCAATTATTATGGTCAGATTTGATAACAATTATCCATGCCTTGTTTCCATTCTCACCTTCATTGTTTTGATATCAACTTCAATGCCTGTGCACTAGTCAGTGTCCTTATGCATGCAGTGTGGAGCATGCATGCACTCTTATGATGTTTGTTAAAAAGGGATGGGATTTGTGCTGCAATTCTACAACTCCCTTAGATCACTCACCTCCCTTTGTACCCACTCACATGGATGCCATGCTATAACAAGCTCATTGTGGACTACCACTGAGAAATCTCTGGAGGCTGTTCCAGTATAAAATGTGGCACTTAGTCTGCTAACTCATGTAAGTTATAGATATCACACGATGTATTTACAAAATCTATAGAGATAATGCCACCTTTCATTAAATGCTCAAGTACACAAGTGAGTATTCTCGAGTGGATTTTATGTCTGTAAAAATACAGGTTAATACATCAATGAGTGAAATTCAATTATCTAAAATTATGTAAAAATTGCATGAATTGTATATATACCAATTACATTTTTCTATGACAGCTTTGTTCTAGTCTCACTGCTAACTGAATTATGAAACATTCTCTCTCTTAACTGAATGATTTCACCCAATGACTGATCTGTGAAATTCATAGATCCAAACTTTGTATATACTGTAGGTCAGAGATGACAACTGTGGCAACTTTATGACCTTGGATTTCAACTCCCAGAATTCCTGAACCACCTATGCTCACTCCTGCTGTAGGTATTGTGTGTATGCACAGTTCTCCAGATATTTCTGAACCCTATGTACATATGTAGCTACATAGCACAGTGCACAGTGTTATATTCAAAACAATAGTGTTGGAAGCAGTGATGGGCTCCTATGGGTACAGTCAGGTACACAGAACCGCTAGAAAAAAATTTGGTCAGGTATGTAAAACCAGTAGAAAATCCCCCCCCCCTTTTTTTTTTCCCTTCTGGGCTCTGGGTATGTTTTTCCTGTTGTAGAAAATGAGGTTGAATGTGTATAATTTTAGAAGAGCTGTGTGGCCGTGTGTGTACATACACATAGAGTTTATATAGTAGATAATGTATATTTTTGTGTGCCTGTGTATAATATGTATGTACACATATGGCATATATACATAGCATTAAATAGTATATTTTGGATGTTCAGTAATAGTAAATAGAAAGGAAAATTGTATCTCTTTGAGGAGAGGCCAGGCATCCTAACCCTAACATTTGATGTGAGTGATGTCAAGTTGTCCACCTTTAAGCCAGTCACATGACCTTTAAGCCACCCCCTGGTCACACGATCACCAAGCCACTCCTACCATGGCTGGTGAGCTACACCCATAAAATAAAATAATGCCCACAGTGTGGTAGTAAAATTTTTGCAGCCCTTCACTGGTTGGAAGGTACGTTGGACATCTTCTAATCCAACGCCTGGCCTAAGCAGGAAATTCTATCCCTTTCTGGACAAATAGCATTACTTCCTTTTCTTCATTCCAGTGACATAGATTGTATACACATATCCATCTTCTTGACTTTTTTGACCCCTCTTCTAGACAGACTTGAAAGTTACAGCTTGATTGTAAAACCCTTAACACATATTCTTGGAAATATACCATTGTGTTGCATAAGACAGGGTCCCTAGTAAGCAAGCATAGACTCTCTATCCTCAATAAATTCATTATAATTTGTTTCTGTGTAAACATGAATAGGATGGTGCTGTTAACTTTAGAAACAGTAGCAAATCAAACAATTCCAAGATATGGAAAAACAGAAGCAAAATAAATAATAATAAAGTTGAATTTGTTCACACTATGACAACAACTAATCCTGTGATTCTTGTTTTGTTTTATAGCCACACCCTTTTTCCCCCCTCTGTGGCATCCAGATCAGTGTTTATGTTGGAGTTGAATAGATTTATTTTTATTTTATTTTACTTTTTATTTATTCATTTTGTCCAATACACAAATGCATAGGAAGAAAAATAGACAAGTAGTAATATATATAAGGGTAAATCCCAGCGACCGATTAGGTCCCACAGAGTCGGCCTTCTCCGGGTCCCGTCAACTAAACAATGCCATTTGGTGGACCCCAGGGGAAGAACCTTCTCTGTGGCAGCCCCGACTCTCTGGAACCAGCTCCCCCCAGAGATTAGAACTGCCCCTACCCTCCTTGCCTTTTGTAGACTCCTTAAAACCCACCTTTGTTGTCAGGCATGGGGGAACTGAGACATCTCCCCCGGACCTATTCAATTCAATTTATGTATGGTATGCTTGTATGTATCTTTGCTTAAATAATGGGTTTTTTAATATTTTTAAATTGTAAATTATTAGATTTGTTATGAACTGTTTTATTGTGTTGTGAGCCACCCTGAGTCTACGGAAAGGGGCAGCATACAAATCTAATAAATAATAATAATAATAATAATAATAATAATATTAATAATAATAATAATAATAAAAATAATAATAATAAAAATAAAAATAAAATAAAACTGAACTTACATTTCTGTGTATAAAACCCTGGCCTGTACTAGGAAATAAGCAGGGATGGCTTTCATTTACTTTTCCTACCAGTTTGCAAATGGGAATGTGCATCACCTTTGCTCATGTGCCTGGCCTCCCGTGCATGTCCTATACTCATATGCCAGCCTTCTGTGCATGCGCCTGGCCTCAGAAGCGTGTACAAATAGGATAGCATAGAGGTGGGGAGGAGGTGGGCAGGAGGTGGGTGCACTACCACCCCACCCATGATTTCCACTACTGGTTCGGATGAACCAGTGTGAACCGATTGAATAACACTTCTGGAAATAAGCCCTATTTCCTCTGTCTTCCTGACAATCCATTCTACCCACGATTTTGAGATTTTTGCCTGATTTACAACAGGAAATACTGCCAATCAATTGATTATACATTTGATTCCACTTTCTCGCTTCCCTTCTCTAAATTAGCAGAATGGCTTTAAAGGGAAAGTGATTTTTACAGCCCTGCTGTGAATAAGAGAGCTTTTCTGAGGGGGTGTTTGTGTTTCAAGAGCATAGCTTTAGCCATCATGCATTTGCTCTAAGCTTATACGCTTTATGTAACACAAACAGCTCAATTGCTGGATACTTGATTAATCCAAAGAGCAAGCTATTAGCAGAGTGGGAAGAAATAAACATGAGCTGAGAAGAAAAAGCCCAAAATATGACTTTCCTTTCGACAATAGGACAGCCATAGCTGATATGCAAAAATACAGACCACCAGTAGATGATAGCCAAGAGTTAGAGTATTCTGTGCTGTGTCCTTCTACTACCACCTGGTGGTTGCCTAGAGGTTTGTGGCTCAGATAACAATCATCAATCTTCATGGATAAACTGAAGAACTCATTACTATAAATGAACAATTAAAGATATTATTATAAAATATCATAGAATCTCAGCATAGTAACAAATATTGTTGCATCCTTTGATTAGGTGTAAAACCTAGCATTTGACCACAAACATTCAGTCACAGATATAAACACCCCTAATGTCAAGCTCAGGAATGGTGATAGAGTTCTAGAGCACTATGTGTTAATTCCATGAAAACTATACATAAGAATCATAGTTCCCTCTAAGCTGAGCAGTGAGCAATCGCTCACTTAAAAATCATCATCAACTCAGAGTTTTTCAAACCTGCCCAGAAGCCGAGAGGGAAAAAGTGAGAGGGAAAGAGTGCCGCCCAGTCCCGAAGGGACTGCCGCTCAGACACTATACTTTTCCGCCCACACCAGAAAAAAATTAGAGGGGACATTGATAAGAATATGATCTACTAAAAGTCAAGGCAAATTAGTACCAGATAAGGCATCAGACTTCAAAGGGAGCTGTATTTAGGTCTCTTATGAGGGTCTTTTGACTCCAAACAGTGAATGCTTTTGACTCCACCCCTGGGCCCAGGAGTCTAAAACTGTAACACATAATTGGGAGATGTTGTCTATTGAGTTTCCCTCAATATAGATAATCTCCTTGTCCGTTAATAAAAATTGAACCCATGCACCATTTTTGCAAGAAACTACCTTATTGGTTAGTCAAATTTTTAAATTCTTATTCATACATTCAGTCCAGTTGTACACATAAAGGTAGTTGTACTTCATATGGGAAATTAAAATAAAAAAGCATACAAAATCTGCTATTTGTTCTCACCCCATCGGGAGAAACAGCAACATAAAACAAAGTTTTGGGAAAGGTGATATTTCACTGTATCAATTATCTATGAAAGAAGAACAGGAGCTGTATAATTTGAATTCAGTTCAAGTCCATCTGTTGACGTTCCTCAATTTAAGATGGTCTAACATTACATCAAAATTGAAATTATATTCTGATAATGCTCCTTGTGATTTTGTAATTGATGGTCCCACACAGAAATAATTGTTTAATTTAAAGCACAAAGATGTGTCTCACAAAATGTTACTGGACAAGGTGGACTGTTGCAATAAACTCAGAAGGCTTATATATGTAAATTAAATTAATACAATATTAACTTCTAACTGTTTGCGGGGATATAGCAAAGTTTCAAAGTTTCTCAACTTCCATTATGTTCATTTAAGGCATCAAAATGCATTTTAATACACTCATAAGTTTTATTCCATCTATGAATTCTAAGCTATAAGAGGATCTTCTTCAGAATCCTTTCCAACAAAAAGATGAAAATATACAGCATAAGCATGCATGTACATATGTACTTAATATCCTACTTTTCCATCAGAGGATTATAGAGGCACTTCACAATACAAAAATTAAAGAATATAAAATGCATTAAAAACAAAGCTTTAAAGTTCTGTTAACTACCCTAACATTTAAGGCTTTGCTGAAAAGATATATCTAAACCACACCACCTAAGCTAACTTTAATTATAACCAAGCAGAACCCTTGATGAGTGTCCCTAATGGAGGAGGCCTCTTTTCGTATTCCAGAAAACATATCTTTAAATTCAATAGCAGAACTTTTAAAAGATGCACTCTTGAAGGTTTTATTATTGGGGCATATTGAAAAAGCAGGAAGATTATTTGGGATTGGACAGGTGACACAAATGATCTACAGAAGAGGTGTACAGATGTCCAAAGGGAATTTTGCTTTGAAGGAAGTTGACTTAGGCACTCAGCTAAAACTGCTTCATAAAAAAAAGTGCTGTCTTCATGTTGGGGAATAAAACAAAATAGCTATATTGCTTCTCTTTATCACTCTTCTGGGGCCTTTTCCAGCATTTCCAATAGCTGGAACAACTTTGCATCTGTCAAGGTGGCATGTAGGCAGATAGGTAGCTGGGTAGCTGGGTAGCTAGCTGGCTGGCTGGCTGGCTGGCTGGCTGGCTGGCTGGCTGGCTGGCGGCTGGCTGGCTGGCTGGCTGGCTGGCTGGCTGGCTGGCTGGCTGGCTGGCTGGCTGGCTGGCTGGCTGGCTGGCTGGCTGGCTGGCTGGATGGATGGATGGATGGATGGATGGATGGATGGATGGATGTATTAGATGGTGGGTGGATGAGGGGGTCTTTGCTGCTCTCTGACTTGGCTGCTTTCTTGCAGGTGTTCCATTACTCAAACTAGGTAACATCATCAATGCTAGTAAGGAGCAAGATTAACTCCTTATTTATATTCTAGTACATTATTTGCTCCTTATTTATATTCAGTTTGCCCTATCAGTGTTGGTATGAGTGGTCTTGGAGGTTCTTTGATTGGGTTATCTACTGTCAGCTTGTCTGGCTTGATTGGGGTATTGTTTATTTCTTGATCATTGGTCTGGAGTATTTTGGCCTTTTTGTTAGCTTTTAAGATTGTGGGTTGTTGTTGTGGTTGGCTCTGGCCCAGCTCCTGCCCCAGGGAATGTGGAGGTGGATGCAGGGGAAACTTGTGCATGTCATAGGCCTGTGTTATTGCCGACAGAGTCAGTTCAGAGTTTAGTTTCCTCGGACGAAGAAGAAGGTGGGAGTGACTTGGAAGAGGGGGGCTTGGCACACAGCCCAGGCAGTCAATCTCCATTATCTTCCATTGATTTGGATGAAGACGTCTTGGACCCATGCAAGCGCAGATTTATGCGTAGAAGAGACCAAGTAAGGACATATTACAGGAGATACGAGAGGCCACCTGTGTTTGGGGCTCCAGTAATTAGGGCTGCTGCTATAAACAGCAGCGTGTGGGTTTGGCCGTTGTGGAAGAGTATCTGATTGCAGTTCTTCAGGAATCCTGTGTTGCTGTTTTCTGGACTTTGTTGATTTTTCACGCCTTTGAAACCAAAGCAGAGCAATGTGTGCATGTGTGTCTCACTTCGTTGGAAGAAAAAGGGGTGTGCAGTTTCTTCACAGCTGCTAGCTAAGTACTTAATGACTTCTTAAGGGAAATTGTACAGACTACCCAGTTGTTTTGGGATGAGTGCTCTTTGCAATACAAAAAGAGTGCTTAGTTTATTTTGAATTTTGTGATAAAGAACATTGTTTTGAATTTTCAAACGTGTGTGTGTCTGAAATTTGTACCCTTGAATTTTCGGGAGGCTCCTACCAGAGAGCCTGGCAGAACAGTTGTCTAATGGTAGAATATAAAGTGAGAGCAAATCCCATTCTTTTCTAGCACTGATGAGGTTACCTAGTTTTGGTAATGAAATGTCTGCAAGAAAACAACCAAGCTCAGAGAACACAAATGGCCCCTTATTTCATTTCTGAGCTACAAATATTCTCCTTTATTGATCGCTTTGATAGATTAGACAGACATTTCTTAGCTTTTGGAACTGGTGATCTACACTATTGTGACTCGGTTTTCCTCATTGTGACTGTCAGCTGCCTGCAATTTGGCATTTTGAATCTCACCAGGCTCAAAGTTGACTCAGCCTTCCATCCTTCTGAGGTTGATAAAATGCGACCCAGATTGTTGGGGACAATATGCTGATTCTGTAAACCACTTAGAGAGGGCTGTAAAGCACTGTGAAGCAGTATAGGTCTAAGTGCTATTCCAATTGCTATCTCCATGTTGTGAAGTGCCACCTCATGTAGAATGAACAATGCATTTAGGCTTTCCCAAATATACGGGATTCAGATTTAATTCTGTTTGAAATTCCCACATCATATTTTCAAGTACAGCTTAATAAATAGCAACAGAATTATTACGTAATGAAACACACCAGTATTTTTTTTAATTGATTGAATTAAGTGCCAGTCCAAGGTTGCTCTAAATAAAATGTGTAAATAAGGCCATGCTCAGAGTCCTTCGGGATTGGGCGGCATTGAAGTCGAATAAATAGATAGAAAGATAGATAGATAGATAGATAGATAGATAGATAAGTAAATGAATGAATGAATGAATGAATGAATGAAAGCAGTGTTATTTCTTTGTATACTACCAATATGTAGTTGCCAAATAAATAAATAAAATGAAATAAAATAAAGTACTGAAAGAAGCTAGAAAGTGAGTTGGCCTTGTGCCTTTCAACTTGCTGTGGAATTTTGTGTTTCACAATGTTTCCCCTTTGTCAAAATGCCCTGTAGACCCTACCCTACCTCTTTGGACTTTTATTGGAGGTTCCACATCACATGACACATAGCAAAAGCATACAGTGGGGATTAGCCCCACTGTAGGAGAAAAAGAGAGTTCTAAGAAATGCCAGAATGTACAATGTGCAGTAATTTTAGTGACTCTTCATAAGCAAGAGAGCTTTGGGTGGGCAGTGAAGTCGGGCGCTTCCTTCAAAAATCTATCATCCTTTTATTTTATTAAATGATAAAAGACTTTTCTTTATAAAATCATTTCATTTTCAAAAGCAGCTTAGAGGAGTGAAGTAAACAGCTTCATTTATCCAAAGTAGATTTATTTCAGCAAGGAAATGAAATTTTCTTTCTTATGCAAAGCAACTTTGTATTGTCTAAAACAGCTTTGATGGTAAAGTTATTGCTCATGCAAACCAGTGCGGTCTTTCCAAACATTTCTGAAGAATCCAAATTCCACACTGGCGAAACAGAAAGTCAGGCAAAGACTTTGTGGAACTATTTTTACTTCTTCCGAATCTGCAGAGGGCATGAAATTCAGAAAGATACATTGAAAAGGAATGAATGAATAATCAGAGTGAATATTTAATATTATGACTTATTATTTTTATTTATTTATTTTGTCAAGTACATATTTGACATTATACATGCATATTTTATTATACATAACATTATTTGAATACATAAAATGGTTACAAGAAAAAGGGAACATTTGGACAGGGATGGTAGGCATGCTGGTGCGCTTATACGCACCCCTTACAAACATCTTAGGAATGGGGTGAGGTCAGGGGCATGTTCCTGTTGAATTTTGCTGCTAGTGCGCATCTGCATATGCGAACATGCCCCACCGCACAATTTCCCTTCCCCACATGCTCAGGATCACATTACAAGCCGAAACACAGCTGAGGGGCTTGTAATGGCATAATCAGTGGATTCCTACCAGTTTGGCGCTCTGGACCACATTGGTAGGGACCCACCACTGGGTGAGGTCAACCGTGGACAGTTTAAGATCAATTTTTTGGGGATTTGGGGGTGTAATCACAGTCAAGTAGTGAGTTCCAGCCATTAACCATTCTGTTGATGAAGTTGTATTTTCTGCAATTGAGTTTGGAACAGTCCACTTTCAGTTTGCAACTGTTGTGTGCTTGTGTATTGTTGCGGTTGAAACTGAATTAGTTGTTGACAGGTATGACATTGTAGCACATATTTTTATGAGCGACACTTAGGTCATGACAAAGTGGATGTAGTTCTAAGTTTTCTAAGGTCAGAATTTCCAGTCTGGTGGCATAAGGTATTTTGCTGTGAGCAAATGAGTAGCTGACTCTTCTCGTAAAATATCTCTGGACATTCTCAATTGTATTAATGTTCAACATGCAGTGTGGTTACAGACAGATGAGCTGTATTCAAGGATTGGTCTAGCAAATGTTTTGTATGGTCTGGATATTAGTGTAATATTACCAAAGAAGAAGCTATACAAGATTGGGTTTAGAACTATTAATGCCTTTTTGACAATGTTGTTGCAGTAGGCTTTGGCACATAGAGTAGAGTAGAGTAGAGTAGAGCAGAGCAGAGCAGAACAGAACAGAACAGAACAGAACAGAACAGAACAGAAAATAGCAGAAGAGAACAGAATAAAATTCTTTATGGCCAAATGTGATTGGACGCACAAGGGATTTGTCTTTGGTGTATATGCTTTCAGTGTACATACAAGAAAAGATACATTTCTCAAAAATCGTGAGGTACAATACAATGATTGTCATAGGGTACAAAGAAGCAATCAGGAAACAATCAATGTTAATATAAATCATTAGGTCATTTAACAATCAATTAGATCATTAGATATGAGTACTCTAAGGTCTTTGACAGAATAAGAGTTGTCTGCAAGGTCGTGTCTATTCAGCTTCTATTCAGTGTTCTGATTCTTATTGCCAATGTGTAAAACAGAGCATTTGTTGGTTGAGATTTGGAGTTGCCAATTGCTCAACCATTCTGACACAAATATTTCTCAATATATCATAAAATTCATAATGTCAAGGGGCACATACTGTAGGTGTTGTCCAGCATAGTGTAGATCTGCATAACACAGTATCCTTGAGAAATAATAAATGCAGAATTATTATTTTTTTCCAGATACTTTTTGTTCAGTACAATTTGTGATTCACTGTAAATGACAGTTTCAGTAAACTGGAAAGAAAATGTTTCCAAAGAGTGAAACAACAAAGAACTATCTGCGTGAATCTGCCAAAGCCAGTCACCTTATCCAGTGTGTTAGAAAAGAGAATATTAGATGTTATCTAAAAGCAATTATCACAAGGTTCTAGTGATTAAACACATACATACCTATACACACACATGCACACATTTCACTGAATATAAATGGCAGTTCTGATAAAGCGCACAACTTCTCCCTGGTATTATCTTTGTGGAGTTTCTCTTTCTGGGTATGCTCGTTGCAAACAACATTAAAAATATAGCATTCATGAAAGGCTTAATATAGGAAATTGTGTGGCAACGTTACTGCCATAACTGGAATTCGGGTACATTTACAGAGAACTTTGAATAGTGGTTAAATTAGTGTATTTAATTTTGAATCGGTATGCACACACATGCAATGCTTAATAGTGAAGTATGTCTCATACTTTAACTCCAAGCTCATATTGTTGCATGATGGGGATGACAATGAGACTCTTCAACCAAGCAGGAGAAACATATAGAGCGGCAAAGATAGTGAAGTGTTCCATGAATAGTTTTACTAGTAGCTGGAAACCCATGCTTCATTATGAAACTATGTGATTGGGCTTGATAAATTGACAATTAAAGTTTGAAAATTAATTAGTAATTATTACTATATTAGATACATTGATACTTAAAGCTTGAAAATTTATGTAGAATGTGTAACTCCTTAGCATCAGAGTATGTTAATATAAGGCAACTGGTAGTTGGAATAGAGTTCTTTTCAGGTGGGGAGGGTGAGTATAATACTGTATAAGAAATACTAATGATCTGATGATCATTTCAAAAAAATCCTTTCTTAATTAGCGCCTAGACGCCAAGGGAACATACATGCCAAGTTTCACATTTGCATGCTTTACAGTTCTGGAAATTTTGTGATGAGTGAATGGTATTTGACTTATATATATATAGATTTCAGCAGGCAGTAGTATCTCAGTTTGAGGTCTTTAATGTACAGTATTGTTGTAGTGAAAGGAATCTATATGTACCAAACGTGTCCTGTTAGGAGAAAAGTAGATGTGGACTTATGAAGATGCTTTGTTAAATCATCAGTTATACTGGGAAAAGGATGATATAATCTCCAGGAAGATTTCTATGGTGAGTCCGTGGTTAGTTCACATATTTCTTTTTCTAAATCCAAAGCTGGATCTCAGTGCAAGTTAGAATTTGATAAAAGTTGGATTGTGATAAATCAAGTGAAATAAAGTTTTATCCTGGTCTATTAGAGGAAAAAAAATTATCATCCAGAAATCCCTTACCAAAAGCTGCAGTTGTGCTTGAAACCGTTGGAAGATTATATTTAATCTACACATTGGTAACAAGTTTTCTGGAATAAATTCTTGATGTATTACAACAGAGCAGATTAAATAAAGGTACTATGGCATTTTTATGATATTCAGGTCTCAAGATCTCTTCACTTGAGGAGTAAAAATTTATTAGCTTTGTATTAGCCAGCTAAGTTGCAAGTAACCATAATGGTCAGCTATTTCTTATTTTGAAAAAATGTCTCAAAGGTGCTTTTTCAAAAGGCCACTGGACTATGACCTGGATGGCTGAGAATTTCCTAGATGTTTGAGAAATGTGTTTTACCTGTCCCATACATTAATGTTTTAATGATACCTTATAGTATGGTTAAAAATGCAGTCAAAGATAGAGTTCCCTTAGGAAGTGAAAATCATAATATATACATATTTGTGTGGTATACTAGAACTATTTTCTGAGGTGGGGATGGGATTCATTATCAATATTTCAAAAATACAGCTATACTTAATAACCATTAAGTATAGCTGTATTTTTGAAATATTGAATATTGAAACTAACCCACTATGAAACTAACCCACAATAACCCACAAGGAAATAAGTATACACAGAGTTATAAATGTGACAAAATCAGAGTGACAAAATTAGTGGAGCAGAGGAATCCTGTCAATATAATTTATTTGGGTTTCAGTAAGGCATTTGATAAAGTAGACCATAACCTACTACTAGATAGAGTAGAAAAATGTGGGTTAGACAGTAACACCACCAGATGAATTTGAAATTCACTGACCAACCACACTCAACATGTAGTACTCAATGGAACTGGATTTATATGGGGGAAAGTATGCAGTGGAGTACCTCTGGGGTCTGTTTGAGGCTCGACACTTTTCAATATCTTCATCAATGATGAATGATGAATAATCAAATTTCCAGATGACACCAAACTGGCAGAAATAGCTAACACTCCAGAAGATAGGCACAAGATACAGAAGGATCTTGACAGACTTGAACATTGGGCGCTATCTAACAAAATGATATTCAATAATGAAAAAGGCAAGGTTTTACATTTAATCAAGAAAAACAAAATGCACAGATATAGTATATATGGTACCTTGCTTAACAGTAGTAACTGTGAGAGGGACTTTGGAGTCCTACTGGACAACCATTTAAAAATGAGTCAGCAGTGTGCAGCAGCTGCCAAAAAAGCCAACAGAGTTTTAGGCTACATTAACAGAGGGATAGAATCAAGATCACGTGAAATGCTAATACCATTTTACAATGCCTTGGTAAGGCCACATTTGAAATATTGCATTCAGCTTTGGTCACCACAATGCAAAAGGGATGTTGAGACTCTAGAAAAAGTGCAGAAAAGAGCAATAAAAATGATTAGGCTGACTGGAGGCTGAAACATATGAAGAATGATTGCAGGGCCTGGATGTGTCTAGTTTAATGAAAAGAAGGACAAGGGGAGACATGAGAGCAGTGTTCCAATATCTCAGGGGTTGCCACCAGAAGAGGAGTCAAACTATTCTCCAAAGCACCTGTGGGTAGAACAAGAAGAAATGTGTGGAAGCTGAACAAGGAGAGAAGCAACTTAGAACTAAGGAGAAATTTCCTGACAGTTAGAACAATTAATCAGTGGAACAGCTTGCCTCCAGAAGTTGTGAATGTTCCAACTCTGGAATAAGATGTTGGATAACCATTTGTCTGAAGTGGTATAGGGTTTTCTATCTACCTCTAAGGTCTCTTCCAACTATTCTATTCTATTCTATTCTATTTTATTCTATTCAGTTGATTCACAGGGTTGATAAGCTTTGGAAGGATGGACACACTGAAGTTGAAGCTCAAACTAAATGAAAAGAGATGTTGGGAATGATTGAAAGGAAAAGGATGGCAGAGGATGAAATAGTTGCATAGTGTCATCTACACCGCAGGCATGAGTTTGAGCAAGCTCTAGTAGACTGTGGAGGACAGAGGAGCTTGGCATGCTGTGGTCTATGGAGTCACAAAGACTAGGCACAATTGAACTACAAAAGTGTTGAAAACAGCCTCATTGCCAGCCTCACAGCTTTTGTCCATAATTGACCAAAATATGATAGTGTATAATTCCTGTCACCTGTCATAAAAAAACCTCTATGGGTGATCTTAGTGATCAAGCAGATGTGTAACTTGAAACAGGAAAAGCAAAGCTAGTAATAGGTTTATTTAATGAGAGAAGTTACTTGGCTTCTAGGAATAATAATGCTTCTAGATTCACCTCCAAATTACATCATTTTTTTTTTCTGACAGGATGCAATTTTATTTCTAACTAAAAAAAAAGTCTCCAGCTTCTATGCCTCAAAATTAGCAATTCACAAATTCTTTTTTTTAATTGCCTTGGCTTTCTTCCAGCCAAATATTGCATTCTGATGGCATTTGAATTAATGCTGGGTACCATCAGAATACCGATCGTATCACTCCCCCAAATTCCTGAAAACTTCAACAGTCAACAAATATAGACATATTTTTGGTTTAGCCTTAGGACAGATTGTTCCTACAATGCCAAGCACTACTTCAAGCTTGATCAGCTGCCTGTCATGATTTAGATAAAATTCTTAGGCTTAATGAAGATTATTTCCATTGTGTTACAATAATAATGCTGGACTCCCAGATGCCAATGTTTTGGGTGGTTATTGTTATGATCTTTCCCTTTAAAGCACAAAAATGCGTGCAGGGAATGAAACACATTGCCTTTTCTGTTCCTTGTTAATCCTAAAAGCCATGGTCCTACTTCTCTTCTGATTCTCAAATGTTGGCCCTCGTAGCAAAAAAACAAACCCCCCAAAAAGCCCCATATATAGTAATATTGTCATTTTCTTCATTGTGATACTCCATTTGTGGGATCATGCAAGCGTATAGTTCCCTGTGAGATGAGGTTTTTATCTAAAAATAGTTGAATGGTAGTGGAGTATCCTTGAAAGCAATTCCTGATTTTAAAAGCCTCACAAGAATCTGATATTAAACAGTCACTTTTTAAGAAGATCATTTAACCATCTATGTCGCTCGGTATCTGGATTGTGTAATACAGATAGTCCTTGCTTAACAATTGGTAGCTTAACAATCATTTGAAGTTACAACAGCCTCAAAAAGGGAGCTGTGTGGCCAGTAATGAGCTGCTGCCCCAATGGGGGTGGATGCAGAAGGGGTAGTAAATTTATGCACTACTTATTGAATACTTAATAATTTTTATTGCCCTTCCTTCTTTAGTACCTTAGTATCATCCTTAATTACTTTTAAAATAGGAAACAATTAAATAGTGTGTTTTTACCTATAAATGTGTTAATCATTTTAATCATTATCGAGAACTGAACTTTTATAGCAATCAAAGAAAATTGAGCTACTTGCCTAACCTGTTGTCATACCTTAAAACCTTACTGTGCTCCTCAACAAATAATGCTGTCTATCATTAGTCCTTTTTGTGGCTATTCAAATAATGTGACTTAATCAACTGAAAAAGAGCACCTACAGTGGCACCTCGTGATATGAACCCCTTGTCATACGAACTTTCCGAGATACGAACCCGGGATTAGGAAATTTTTTGCCTATTCTTCCGAACTTTTTCTGTCTTATGAACCCGCCGCCTGAACACCGAACCTGGAAGTTCGGCAAAAGTTTGGGTTCGGGTAGTCGTCGAGAAGCCCCGCCGCCCAGCTGTCACCTTTTGAAACAGCTGGGGGATTCTCGGCGTCCTCCTGAACCCGAAAGCCAAACCCGAACTTTTGCCAAACTTCTGGGTTCGGCGTTCGGGAGGCCACCGAGAAGCCCCACTGCCCAGCTGTCATCTTTTGAAATAGCCGAGGGGCTTCTCGGTGTTCTCCTGAACGCTGAACCCGGAAGTTCGGCAAAAGTTCGGTTTCAGGTTCAAGAGGATGCTAAGAAGCCCTGCCGCCCGGCTGTCAGCTTTGCAAAAGAGCCGCGGAGCTATCGGGCCAGTCGGGAGGCTCAAACCGAGGTGGGGAATCCCAATAGGGAATTCCATGGGTGGAGCTTTGACGTCACGAAGACCTCCTTCCTGGCCGGCCGAAACATGGACTCCAGGAAGAACGTCTTCATGACGTCAAAGCTCCATCCATGGAATTCCCTATTGGGATTCCCCACCTCCGTTTGAGCCTCCCGACTGGCCCGACAGCTCCGCGGCTCTTTTGCAAAGCTGACAGCCGGGCAGCGGGGCTTCTCAGCGTTCTCTTGAACCCGAACGCCGAACCCGAACTTTTGCCGAACTTCTGGGTTCGGCGTTCAGGAGAATGCCGAGAAGCCCCCCGGCTGTTTCAAAAGGCGACCCAGAAGTTCGGCAAAAGTTCGGGTTTGGCATTCGGGTTCGGTAGGATGGCGAGAAGCCCAGTGACAGGTGCGCCATTTTTGCGGGGGGGGTGTTTCTTGCACGCATTAATTGATTTTACATTGTTTCCTACAAACAACCTCCGGGAACCAATTAAGTTCGTAAGACGAGGTATTACTGTATTTGAAAACTTACCTTGGTCGGTAAGCCACTCCACCCAGTCACATGACCTTTAAGCCACTCCTGGTCACATGATTGTCAAGCCACTCCCAACTTGTCACATGGATGGCAAGCCACTCCTACCTGGTCACATGACCATCAAACCACACCCACACAATAAGCTACGCCCACAGTGTAACATTAAAATTTTGGCAGCTTATCACTGTGTGTGGCCTATAAATCCTTTCAGCCATTGTAAAATGTTATGCCATCTCCATCATGGTCACATGGCCATGTTTAGGGCACTGATATATCAATATTATATATCATATTTAGAAATCAAGATCACATTTATGACTGATTGCAGCATCCCGTAATCATATGACTTTGCAGAAAAAAAATGCCATTTTCTGTCAGAAATCGGCAAAAAACACTAAACAGTTATGCTTTATTCATTTAATAATGACATAGTGTACTTAACAAACACATGATTTGCTTAATGACCACATGGTTTGCTTAATAACTACAGTTGAAGAATAGTAATAAATGGAGTCAGGTCATGTGGTGACCACCCAATTCACAACCAAAATGTCATAAATCAAAGCCTTTTTATATATTCTGTTCAGGCTATCCTTCCCTCCAAAATTAATCTAAAATATTAACAATATTTAACAATAATAATAATTTAACTTTCTCCTTCCTACTTAAACAATATGCAGACCTGTATAAATCCTGCTTTTGCAGAATTTTGAAAGGGGAAGATTTTGAAAAGAAGGGAATGTTTGTAACTTAGTATTAAAATGTGGACCCGTTGGTACTCTCTGAGTTGGCGGTTTGCTTGTAGATGGTTCATAGTCTAAGTAATAACCTAAGTAACAGTGTTAGTTTGCATGCTATTGGTAAAACTGCATTTTTTGAATGCTATTGGTTTCTGTTTAATACTGTCATGTCTGCTATGGATGAAATTTTCTCCTAAACAAAGCTTGGATAATTTGTAAGCATCCATAGCATCCATATACAGTATATGTATATTTATGTGTATGTGTATGTGTATGCGTATGCGTATGTGTATGTTTATGTGTATGTGTATGTGTATATGCATATGCATACCTATATCTGTCCCTTTACCTGTACTTACTGCCTATGCCTATCTTTCTATCTTTCTATCTTTCTATCTTTCTATCTTTCTATCTTTCTATCTTTCTATCTTTCTATCTTTCTATCTTTCTATCTTTCTATCTTTCTATCTTTCTATCTTTCTATCTTTCTATCTTTCTATCTATCTATCTATCTATCTATCTATCTATCTATCTATCTATCTATCTATCTATCTATCTCTGTCTCTCTCTCTATCCATCCATCCATCCATCCATCCATCACCTCTCTCTCTCTCTCTCTCTCTCTCTCTCTATCCATCTATCTCCTTTTTCTTCTTTTTTTGGAAGACAATTTAATTTGGTTGACCCTACCAAACAAAGGAAATATGTCATACTTTCCTCCTGTTTAAAAGTAAAATTGATTGAGGGATTAAGATTGTGGTGTAATTAATTGAAAGATAATTTGATTTAGAATAGGGTCTGGGAAGGAAATTAATGAGGGTAAATTAATTGAAGAGGAGCTACTAATTTGGGGTGAGCTGAGGAAGAGGTTCAAATTAATTGAACCTATTTGGGAAGATTTGGGGTGGGAATTGATTAGCTTCTCTTCTGTGAAATATATTCCCAATTTACCATACCCACCCAGATGACTTTCATTTTGGCCTCTTTCATTGCATATTGATGAAATTGGCAGGCTGGGTTGCAAATTAGCTCCTGATGTGATTTTAAGATCATGCAATTTGCTGC
The DNA here is from genome assembly GCF_031021105.1 of Erythrolamprus reginae. NCBI lineage: Eukaryota > Metazoa > Chordata > Lepidosauria > Squamata > Dipsadidae > Erythrolamprus > Erythrolamprus reginae. The sequence continues at coordinate 277,727,913 of NC_091951.1, forward strand.
AAAGGGATAATTCTTGTTACTGTTTGGAAATCAAATAAATCAGGCATTTCTGATAGTATCACATAAAGTATTATGGTTTCTTGAAAGTACATCTTTACATTGACATTATTAAATCCATGTACACATCGTTCCAGTGAGGCCATAGTGAATTTGTTAAAACTAATGTAATAATAATATCTGTTAATTTTCACGAATCTTTAAGACACTGAAAATTTTACTATAAGGAACAAAACTTACTCTGGATGTTTCCCCCCCCCCATGTAATAATTTCTCCCCCCGAAGTTTCTATCCCAATGACCAGACTTGCACAATGTGCTACATCATCTCTACCTTAGTGGTAGACCAAAACACCTGCTAGATTGCACAACAGGAAACATATGATTTAACTTTTTATATAAAACATGAAATTAACATACAACAGATCCACATTTGATAATATGATTAGAATCCAGTTAAAGGATCATGTTGTGTATTTGTTTTGCATGCCAGGGAGCATAGAAACATAGAAACATAGAAGATTGACTGCAGAAAAAGACCACATGGTCCATCTAGTCTGCCCTTATACTATTTCCTGTATTTTATCTTAGGATGGATAGATGTTCAGTTTAGGCACATTTGTGCTCGTATATGTTTTTTCCTCCTTTGAGCTGCCTTTCCCCTAAAACCCGTCATTCTCTAATATGATCACTTTTAGTGCAACTTTCATGCTGTGAGCTGCATCCTCAGATATATTATTTTAGAAATGTAGATTTTATTACCGAAAAGCTTTCAAGTTTGCAGACAGGGCTGTAAAAGTGTGATTCCACTAAATTTGCATAGCACATGAGCCAAATGAGTGTTCATAGTTTTCTGCAAACTTTTGGCTGGCACAAGTCGAGAATTATTCCTAAGTGTAATAATCCTGCTATCCAGACAATATCACTTTCAATTCAAATAGCTATGAATATGCTTTTAGTAAATCATTGCTATGTTAGGTTTTACTAATTACAGTGAGAATTTAAGTGCAACTTTGTGTAAGCACAGAACCATCACTTACTACTAAAGTGCCATGTTGTTTCCTTTAAGGAATTTGGTTTTGTTAGATTCACTGACAACAGTTCATTTCTCCCACTACTAGATAAACCAATCAATGACAGCCATGCAACTCCGTACTTCCTATGGCAGTATGTAACAGGTTTTTATAGTTCCTAGTTTAGCCTATAGCTCTGAAAATTGCTCAAAGTCTAAGTTCAGATCTAACCAAGCCCAAACCTGCTTAGGTTTTGAGATTTTCCAAATCCGTCTGCCTTATCATCTAATTCCATAGGTCTTCAGAGTTTGCTAAGCCATAATGAGCTTTGCTGGTTTTGATTTAACTGTTGTGTGATCCTATCCTTTCTGATTTGCATGCTATGATTTATGGTTTAGTCGCATCCTGGGCATATTATTTCAACTCCTACGATGCCATAGAGCACTGCACACCAATACAACTAGACCCAAGAACATTTTCCCCTGAACGCCATCACTCTGCTAACCAAACAATTTCCTCAGCATTGTCAAACTATTCACCAAGGCTTCACTACTACTATTATTAGTCTATTCATCATTCCTATCACCCATCTCCTCCCATTTATGACTATATGATTGTAACTTGTTTATTTGTTTGTTTGTTTGTTTATTTATTTATTTATCCAATACACAAATACATAGGAAGAAAAAAAACATGTGGTAATATATATAAGGGTAAAAGTGAACTTAGAGGAGAGGATATATGAAAGAAAGAAAATATACATGATAAGTGAGAGAAAGGAAAGACAATTGGACAGGGGACGAAAGGCACTCCAGTGCACTTATGTACGCCCCTTACTGGCCTCTTAGGAACCTGCAGAGGTCAATCGTGGAGAGTCTAAGGGAGAAATGTTGGGGGTTAGGGTTGACACAATTGAGTCCGTTAATGAGTTCCACGCTTCGATAACTTGATTATTGAAATTATATTTTTTACAATCAAGTTTGGAGCGGTTCGTATTAAGTTTGAATCTGTTGCGTGCTCTTGTGTTGTTGCGGTTGAAGCTGAAGTAGTCATTGACCAGTAGGACGTTGCAGCATATGATCTTTTGGGCAATACTCAAATTGTGTTTTAGGCGCCGTAGTTCTAGGTTTTCTAGGCCCAGGATTGTTAGTCTATTTTTGTAGGATACAGTGGTACCTCAAGATACGAACCCCTCGTCTTACGAACAACTCGTGATACGAAACCGGGGTTCAGCAAAATTTTGCCTCTTCTTACGAACTTTTTTCGAGTTATGAACCTGCGTTCGGAGACAGCTGGGAAGCCGTGCGGCTGTTTTAAAAGGTAACAGCCGGGCGGCGGGGCTTCCCAGAAGCCTCCCGAATGCCGGTTCGTAACTCGAACAAAGTTCGTAAGAAGAGGCAAAATTTTGCTGAACCCCGGGTTCGGTTCGGGAGGTTCCTGGGAAGCCCCCCAGGCCGGCTGCGACCTTTTAAAACACCCGCGCCGCTTCGCAGCTGTCTCCCGAAGCCGAACGCGGAAGTTCGGCTTTAGCGTTCGGCTTCGGGAGACAGCTACGAAGTGGCGCGGGTGTTTTAAAAGGTCGCAGCCGGCCTGGGGGGCTTGCCAGCACCCCCCGAACCCCGAACCCGGAAGTTCGGCAAAAGTTCGGGGTTCGGGGGGTGCTGGCAAGCCCCCCAGGCCGGCTGCGACCTTTTAAAACACCCGCACCACTTCGCAGCGGTCTCCCGAAGCCGAACGCGGAAGTTCGGTTTTAGCGTTCTGCTTCAGGAGACAGCTACGAAGTGGCGCGGGTGTTTTAAAAGGTCGCAGCCGGCCTGGGGGGCTTGCCAGCACCCCCCCGAACCCAGGTTTGGGGTTCGGGGGGGTGCTGGCAAGCCCCCCAGGCCGGCTGTCACCTTTTAAAACAGCCGGAAAGCTGTTTTTTTGCGGGGGTTGTTTTGGTTGCACGGATTAATTGACTTTACATTGTTTCCTATGGGAAACAATGTTTCATCTTACGAACTTTTCATCTTACGAACCTCCTCCTTGCACCAATTAAGTTCGTATCACGAGGTATTACTGTATTCTGGTTGCTTGTATCCTTTTGGGTTATATTAATACTGATTGTTTCTTGATTGCTTATTTGTACCCAATGACAATCTTTAAGTGTTGTACCTCATCACTCTTGTCAAACATATCTTTTCTTTTATGTACACTGAGAGTATATGAACCAAAGACAAATTCCTTATACGTCCAATCACACTCGGCCAATAAAGCTATTCTATTCTATTCTGTTCTGTTCTGTTTCAGTCCAGTGCATTCTAGTGTGATGCTATGTGAACCATTGGTGCTTATTCGACAAGCCCTCATTAAGCAAAGTTTGGCGTAGTACAAGTTAAGAACCTTGAATATGGATTGCTTCTTTAGCATAGTATCTCCTTAAAATGGACTTTATGTGTAATGAATAACTGAATCCCTTCCTCCCCGCCCCACCCCGACAAAAGATCCGAGGCAGCTTTTCCATGAATGCCTCTGTGTGGTGCCTTCCTAGAGTGAGCTTTGCACTGATGCTGCAAGGATCATTCTCATTTTTTAAAATGGTGCATTATTTTGTCAGAGGGAAATGACAAAATTAACACAGCATGTCCAAATGAAATGAACGCTTTCCTCTTAAGCCATCAGGCTAACGGTTAGTATCACACTCACAGGAACGAACTATAGGCTGCAAAATATCTGTCAAGAAAAAAGAAACACAAAAAGAACTGTTTGCCTGTTGTGGAGCCTGTTTGTCCCCCTCCTCTCCCCCCCATCTGAGCCTGACTCTCTCTCTCTGTCTGTCTCTCTCCCCTTCATGTGGTGTGTGTAGGTGTGTGTGCATGCACACGAGGGGGTGGGATGCAAAGAGGAGGGTGGAGATTCTCTCTTCCCCTGTGTCTCTCTCTCTCTGTGTATGTGTGTCTGTTTTTATTAATTAATTTATTTATTTATTCATTTGTCCAATACACAAATACATAAGAAGACAAATAGACATGTCATAATATAAAAGAGGGTGAAAGTGAACTTAGAGGAGAGGATATATGAAAGGAAGAGAATATATAAGATAGGTGAAAGAAAGGAAAGACAATTGGACAGGGGACAAAAGGCACACCAGTGTACTTATGTACGCCCCTTACTGGCCTCTTAGGAACCTGGAGAGGTCAATCGTGGAGAGTCTAAGGGAGAAGTGTTGGGGGTTAGGGGTTGATACAATTGAGTCCGGTAATGAGTTCCACACTTCGATGACTCGATTGTTGAAATCATATTTTTTACAGTCAAGTTTGGAGCGGTTCGTATTAAGTTTGAATCTGTTGCGAGCTCTTGTGTTATTGCGGTTGAAGCTGAAGTAGTCATTGACCGGTAGGACATTGCAGCATATGATCTTGTGGGCAATACTCAAATCGTGTTTTAGGCGCCATAGTTCTAGGCTTTCTAGGCCCAGGATTGTTAGTCTGTTTTCGTAGGATATTCTGTTTCAAGTGGAGGAGTGAAGGGCTCTTCTGGTGAAATATCTTTGGACATTTTCAAGGGTGTTGATGTCTGAGATGTGGTATGGGTTCCAGACAGATGAGCAGTAGTCTAGGATGGGTCTGGCAAAAGTTTTGTAGGCTCTTGTGAGTAGTGTGAGATTGCCTGAGCAGAAGCTGCGTAGGATCAGGTTAACAACTCTAGAGGCTTTTTTGGCGATATTGTTGCAGTGGGCTTTAGCACTTAGGTCATTTGATATTAGTATTCCAAGGTCTTTTACAGAATGTGGGTTAGCAGTGAGAGATTGTTTATTCAGTTCGTATGTGCAGTTTGGATTCTTTTTTTGCCGATGTGGAGGGTAGAACATTTGTTGGTTGATATTTGAAGTTGCCAGATGTTAGACCAGTCTGAGACAAAGTCCAGGTCTTTTTGGAGAGTGAGTGTGTTGTCAGTGGTGTTGAAAAGTTTCACATCGTCGGCAAAAAGAACACAGTTGCTTTCGATGTGGTCACAGAGTTCATTGATGTAGAGAATGAAGAGAGTAGGACCTAGTACGCTTCCCTGGGGAACGCCGCTTATGACAGGGGTGGGGGTGGAGATAGCACTACCAATTTTGACAATTTGTTGCCTGTTTGACAGGAATGCAGTGATCCAGTTGTGGAGGAGTCCTGAGATGCCATAGGATTTGAGTTTTAGGAGTAGTTTGTCATGGACCACTGAGTCGAAGGCTTTGCAAAAGTCTATATAAATTGCATCAATGGATTTTCCTTGGTCGAGGAGGGTATTCCAAATGTTTTTGCAGTGAAGTAGTTGTAGGTTGCAGGATAGTTTCTTTCTCTCTCTCTGTGTGTGTATGTGTATATTAGGAGAATAATAAGAAAGAGGTAGCCTCCCTCCCTCCCTCCCTTGCTCTCTCTCTCTTTCCCTCCGGTGTGTGTGTGTGTGAACAGAATGGGAAGAGGAGGGTGGAGTAGCGTCCTTCCCTTTCTCTCCCTCTCTCTCTTCCTTGTGTGTGCAGTGTATGTGTGTGTGTGTGGGTGGTGGTGTTTTGTGTGTTTGTGTTTGTGGTAGCTGGCTGGGGCAGGACGCAGACATCATCTGCAGGTGCCAAGTGGGCACTCTCAAGGGCCGAAGGTAGGTGCGTGTGTGTGAGAGCGAGAGAGAGAGAAAGAGAGGGAGGGAGATAGGGACAGAAGGAGGGAGAGAGAGACCTTGAGTCTTATGGAGTTGAAGCCCGCACAAGACAAAAGCGGCAGTGGCGGGATCCAGAGGCACCTTTGCAGCCTTTCCCACCTTAAATTGCGAGAGAGGCTGCCCAAACGCTGGGTCAATTCATTGCTCTCCTCCATCTCTGCACGCCTTTCGGGCTCACTTATTTGTTTGTTTGTTTGTTTTGTCATTCTTTTAAAAGATATAACAATATTTATCTACGAGACCGCCTTCTGCCACAGGGATCCCAGCGACCGGTGAGTTCCCACAGAGTTGGCCTCCTTAGTGTCCCGTCAACCAAACAATATTGGCTGGCGGGACCTAGGGGAAGAGCCTTCTCTGTGGGAGCCCCAACCCTCTGGAATCAGCTGCCCCCAGAAATTCACACTGCCCCCACCCTCCTTGCCTTCCGAAAGAGCTTAAAAACTCATCTTTGCCGCCAGGCTTGGGACTCTTAGATCTTCCCCCTGATCAATGAATGTTTCAAGTATGAGTGTTGAATGATTGGTTTGATAGGTTTTTACCTTATTTTAATAGAATTTAATGGTTGTTTTTAATGTAGTATTAATTGGATTTATATTATTGTTCTGTTTTTTGTTTATGCTGTGAGCTGCCCCGAGTCCTCGGAGAGGGGCGACATACAAATCCAATTAAATAAATAAATTTATATACATGATACTAATAAAAGAGAAACATTAGGACAGGGGACAGAAGGCATTCTGGTGCACTTATGCATGCCCGACTTGTCACTCCAGCTATGTTTAGCCCATTGTGCTGGGTCACCACAATCTTCTGCTACCCGGAGAGGTTTCTGTGAAGAAAATGCTGCGTGCAAGTTCTCTCTCTCTCACACACATATGCATACAGTAACACTGTTTTATGATGGAACCGGGATCAAAGCAACCTCTTCCTCTTTCAGCTTCTCCCTCAGCGAGCCCATTTACAGCCATTTCCCTTCTGGGGAGGGTAGGGGGAATGGCTTTATTGCCTGCAAGAGTCTAGGAAGAAGAAGGAGTAAGAGGAACAATGATGACAGCTGAGGCCTTTACTCGCCCATTACCAGGGATCTGCCCTTGTCTTGCTTCCATCCTAAACTCGCCAATATGCAAAGAATGAATATTTGGGTTCGCTTCTTGTTGTGCGTCAAATGCATAGAGAGCAGCAGGTTTCATTCTCATCTGAACAGGCAACCAGGGATCCGATGTGTCCTTTTTTTTCAGCTGTGAAAATATATCAGGATCCCACACCTCCCTATTTGTGATCTTTCTGATGTTATTCTGATATCAGTTGGGCACATTGAAGTGCTGTGGAAGAGATATCAGAGCAGACAGTGCAATCCATCAGGATTAATCTTAAAAGAGTTGTCTGTAGTTGGATATTTTGCAGGAATTGAATGAGATCATCCAAAGAAATTACAATTTGCATTAAAATTTACTTCTAGACTAAACTCTAGGCTAATATTCAAAGCTAAATCCATCCCTGCCCAAGAAATTTATAAATTTATTTTCACTGGGTTCTCCAGTCTTCAAAAATGATAAATATGAGAGGTGAATTATAAATATCTGAAAACCTATGGCAAGTGCTGTGAATGTTACGTGTCTAAGCTGTCATATGTTTATTTAAAACAGGCTGAAACTAGGAAAAGGTTGTTCCGTCATAAGCATTGCCATGAAATAGCCATGAAATAGTAGTTTCATGGTTTTGTTGTGTGTGTGCTTGCACTTGTGCTTGTGTATGCCTTTGAGTCAGAGTTGATATCTAGTGATGCTTGGACTAGTAGTCCCTGTAGTTTTCTTGGCAAGGTTTCCATCCCAACACACACACACCGCACACATGGGGAGAGGAAGAGAGAGACTCCACCCTCCTCTTCCCATCCCAACACAAACACACACACCACGTGGGGGAGGAGAGGGACCCCCTCCGTTCATTCTTCTAAAAAGTCTGGTTGCAAACATACGCGCAGGCAGAGGGGAGGGAATGGAAAGGAAGCAATGAAAAAAGGGGTAGGATTATTGCTCCTCTGATTGGCTGGCAGCAAAGTGTCCCCTGCATCCAAAAGGCCAGGATAAAAGAGCTTTCGAGCCTGTTTAGCAAACAGGCCAAGGAGAAAATGCAGCACCCAAATGGTTGGGGGGCGGAAGACTGGGCACAAAACAGGCGTGTCCAAGTCGAGGAGGCGAACAGTCATCAACCCTGGTCTCTGGGCTTAATTCAAGGTGTTGGTTATTAACTTTAAAACCCTACATGGTTCAGGGCCAGGTTATCTCTGAGACCGCCTTCTTCCTCATAGTTCCCAGTGACCGGTAAGATCCCACAGAGCTGATCTCCTCCAGGTCCCGTCAGCTAAACAGTATCAGCTGGTGGGCCCGCAGGGAAGGGCCTTCTTTGTAGCTGCCCCGGCTCTCTGGAACCAATTATCCTGAGAGATCCGGACTGCCACCACTCTATTGACCTTCCAGAAAGCATTGAAGACCTTTTCTGGCAGGCTTGCAATTTTACGAGATCCGCTTTGAAAGATATGAATGTATGTAATTTTTAAACTGTTTTTTTCTTAATCTTTTATGATGTTTTAAAATTTATTTTATATCCTGTTGTAAGCCACCCAGAGTCTTTCAGGAGTTGGGCGGCATAGAAATACAATCAATAAATCAATCCATGCATCAGTTATCAGTTTGTATTTGGGTTGCAAAAATAATATTTTGCGATGAACATCCCTCCACCTTCATTTGGAGTTTCCCTCCCCTCCACTTTTGCAAAGTGTTTATTCCTCCCCCCTCCACAGCTTTATAAAGCAGCCAACAGATTTGAAGAACAGCACAGTTGTTGAGCTAGGCAGCTCTTCCTCCACCCCTAGTTTGCCTAACTACAGCAAAGGTAGTTTGATGGCAAAATAGCCTCTTTTAGGTAATTGCGTTTCCCTCCCCGCTTCCCCTTCTTCGTTCCTGTAAAAGAAGTGCAACATAATTATTTTACTGTGGAGGAATTAGCTCATTTGCAAATGCCACCTTGGAACACAAAACGAATGGCATTTATTGAAGCAGTAATAAAGGCACCATGTTAGAATAATTTTATGCTGACGGGCCCACAATCACTCAATATTTTAAGAGCTGTCATCACACCAGCATGAGCTGCATGCACAAGTACAAATTTATGCCGTGACATCATGGCACTAAGAGTATAATTGGAATAAAATTATAGTGCTCCACTCTGGCATTCAGCGGTGAAGCAGAGCACTTTCGGTGCCCACCCTAGGCGGATTCTTGGCTGGGCTTCTATGTGCCCACAAGCTTCTTTTAACACATGAAGCATCAAGGCAGGGTGGCAGAAGAGCTCCAAGTGTCCCTGAAGTCTTCCCAGCCTGGAGCTTCCAGTAGGTAGTTGGTGGCCCATGCTGTTAATACATGCGGACCAGTAACCAATGCACAACTACAACTCTATAAAGGCTCTGTTTCAACACTTCAGGCATGGCTAATGAAGCCTGCATTCACATACAATGGCAGGAAACCTACTGGGAGAGCTTTTCATTGTCACCCCTCCCTCTATCATGACCGTTTGTGATGGTGGTGCTGTCATTAATATGTTCTAAAACAAATTGGCAGCCCACGGGCAAGTTGATCACACACTGGTTATGCTCATCCCAGCTCCATGAAGGGGGAAAACATCACAAAACATCACATGGCAGCAACGTGACATCGTGAATTTGACACCCGTATTCTAAAAGATTTAGAAATAGATGCCTTCCTTCCTTCCTTCCTTCCTCCCTTCCTCCCTCCCTCCCTTCCCCTTTCCTCTCTCCCTCCTTCCTTCCTTTCCTCCCTCTCTCCCTCTCCCTCCTTCCTTCCTCCCCTCCCTCTCCCCTTTCTTCCCTCCCTCTCCCTCCTTCCCATTCCCTCCCTGCCTCCTTCCCTTCTTCCCCTCCTCCCCCTCCCTCCCTCTTCCTCCTTCCTTCCCTCCCTTCCTTCCCCTCCCCTCTCTCCTTCCTTCCCTCCCTCCCCTTTCCCCTCTCCCTCCTTCCTTCCTTCCTTCCTTTCATCCTTCTCTCCTTCTCCCTCCTTCCTTCCTTCCTCCCTCCCTCTCCCCTTTCTTCCCTCCCTCTCCCTCCTTCCCCTCCTCCCTCCCTCTTCCTCCTTCCTTCCTTCCCTCTCCCTCCCTCCCTCCTTCCTTCCTTCCTTGCTTTCCCAGCTCCAGTGAATTTCCCCCACTTTCTCCTTCATTATCTTCATTAGATATGAGAATGTAGCTGACAACAGATGTAGGAGCAGTGAAACAAAGAAAGAAAGATGGAAAGAAAATTGCTTGTCAGGTTTAGACATAATATTCTTGCAACCAAGCACGGCTGCTGGCTTACAAGCCCTCTGTGTGTAGTCAGCTATGCTTCGTGAAGCAGGGTGGTGGTAGCAGAGAAGCTGCCACTGATCTCGCTTATTGCCAATACATGGGTATTGTGCTATCGGTTGCAGCCCGTTATCATATTAGTGTAGCATCCCCAATCCCTTGCTCCCAGTTTATAAACATCACACTTTCCTCTGGCGAATTTGTCCTGAAATAGACGAGTTTGGAGTATATCCAGGGGGTGTAGGGATGGGAATCTCTCCCAGGGTTTGAAGGTTGGCAAACATAATGAGGTAAATCTTTCGCTGTAATTGCCATTTTATATACTCTCGCTTTATCCTCCCACTCCCATTTCATTCCGAACACATATGTTCATTATTTTAAAATACATATGTTTGCCTATTTACTGTGGAAACAAACAAGCCAAATTAATTCCTGGCTTATGTCTAAAATAGAAGAAGAAATCTCAGTAGTCCACAGATGAAGCGTTATTAACCGCTAAGTGTGGCTGGTATCCTGTTCCCTATGCCAAGCCTGATTAAATCGTCAATTTGTTCACTGAGATTTTGAAGAGAGATTTTTTTAAAAAGAAAACACAGTTTAAATTCCAGTGTGGTCTAGTGATTAAGGCACTGCATTAGGCTGGAGACACCTGGGTTCAGGACTATCTCTTGCACCCACCCAAATCATCTTTGTGTGTGTTGCTGTGGGGTGTTTTTTTTTTTGTCTCTGCATATGTTGAATGAATCTAAGATGTTCTCTGCCACTAACTTCCAAAAATAAGTGAGGGAGAATGAACACTTTTTCCTGTGACCTTCTGACCATCATTTCTCTTACAATATGTCTTTCATTTTGTGGGAAATTAATAATCTGGCTTATTTCCATAAAAAGAAATATCACTTGTGCCTACCACCGTTGGCCTCCTTTAAAATATTAATGCCAAACACTTCTCCTAACCAGTAAGCATCTCTGGGTCACATTTATTGGAATAACTGCTGAAAATTCCCAAACTTACAAAAGCTTTGTTGGACAACTATTTGAGGATGTGGCATTGGCAAGAATAAACATTCTTTCATTGGCTTCTTAATGTCACATAATCAGATATGAAAGGAAGCTCAATTTATTACGAAGGAGCAAAGTAATATGACTCGTGCAGAGCTACACAGGTTTATTCATAGCAAGAATGTATAAATATTATGTATTTGACTGGGCATGCTTCTTGAAAGCTGCTATTTATGTGGTTTTTCTGAATTGGTAGCCTTCCATAGATCCAGTGGAGAAAGTGAGACAGAGGCAAACTGAAATAAAGAATGACTATTTATTTTTAAATCTTCACTGCCATTTGATACGTAGTGTGTGAATTTAAGTTGTATTTAGTGCACTGCTTTATGAAACAGATTCCACACATTTATACCCTGGCTCACAATTTGTTGAAAAACGTTGTAAATTGCTGAATGTAAACCTATCCATGGGAATCAGTGCTTTGTATCATTCTAGGCTTTGCATAACTTTTAATCAAAATTCTTCATATGTAAGCATGTTGTCATTATTTTCAGGGCTGAGGGTCAGAGCTAGCCAAATAAAGTCAAATAAAGATGCCATGGGGTAAAGCAGATACATTTTTGAGCAGATCAACTCTTTCAATTAAATATATTAATTCCTGAATGTGATTCAACCTCCACAGCTATCTTAATCATCAGCCTCCTTGAATGTCTATTCATCCTATAGGGCATCTCTGTATCCCTGGAACCCCTTTGTAACCTTTGGTTGGAGTGGTTAAAATAGGGCACGAAGGTGGCCATGTGATGAAAATTCTCTTTCCTTATATGTGATGTGGGGAGAAGTGTATCATGGCTCAGTGGTTAAAGACACTGAAAGTATTAGCTGGTAAGCTAACAGCCTGGGCTTGAGACCCAAATGTCACACAATGGAGTGAGTTCCCATTCATCTGCACTAGCTCCTGCCCAATCAGCATTTTAAAAGCCTGCAAATGTGAGTAGATAAATAGGTACCACTTTGGTGGGAAGGCAACAGTGTTCTGTGCACCTCGACGTATAGGCATGCTAGCCACATGAGCATGGAAGTCTCTTCTGACAATACTGGTTCTTTCAGCTAAGAAATGGAGATGAGCACCACCCCCTAGAGTCAGACACAACTGGACAGGGAAAACCTTTACCTTTAATGTGTGTTGTGTTTGTATTAAAGAGAGAGAGAGAGTCCATTTAAGCTCATGCCGACTGCTTCAATGATTCCATCCAGTCACCTCATTCTCTATCATCCCCTTCTTCTTTAGTCCTAAATCATTCCCTGCATTAGGACTCCAGTGAGTCCTTCCTTCTCATTGGGTAGCCAAAGTGTGTTTCATCTTCAGGATATAGCATTCTAAAGAACAGTCATGGTAGAGTTCCTCTAGGTCTGCTTGGTTGGATCACCTTGTAGTCCAAGCGACTTGCAGGAGTCTCCTCCAGCACCATAGTTCAAAGGCCTCAATTCTTTGATGCTCAGCTTAATGGTCTAACTTTCTTTTTTTTGAATATTTTCTTTATTAAGTTTTCACATATAATTCAAATCACACATTATTCTGTTTTACAGATTATAAACCATCTCTATTAACATTCTTATAGTAGATTTTTACCTGTTACATTCCATTATATACATTATATTTCATACTTTTATATTCTAATATTTATTACATTCACTAACTGGTAAATAAAACTTTTTACAAGGTAGCTGTAGATTATTTCAATTGTACTGTTGCTTCATATTATATTGTTTCTATATTCTCTTTTGAACCCATTCATGCCATTTTTGCCATGTTCGTTTTAATTCCATGATTTTGTTTCCCTTGATTGAGTTAGTGAGTTTGTCCAACTCCACGCATGTATATATCTTATCTATAATTAAGTCTTCCGTTGGGGTCTGGTCATTTTTCCAGAATTGTGCTATCGCAATTCTTGTTGCAGTGTTTATATGTAATGGTCTAATTTTCACAGTCATACATTGCCACTTGGAAAACCATAGCCTTGACTATATGCACTTTTTTTTTAGCAGCGTGATATCTCTGCTTTTTTGTATACTGTCTAGATTTTCCATAGCTTTCCTCCCCAGGAGCAAATGTCTTTTAATTTCATGGCTGCAGTCCCCATCTGTGATGATTTTTGAACCCAGGAAAATAAAATCTGTCACTACTTCCATTTCTTCCCCATCTATTTGCCAGGAATTGATCAGGCTTATCTTAGTTTTCTTAATGTTGAGTTTCAAGTCAACTTTTGCACTTTCCTCCTTCACCCACATCACGATGCTCTTTAATTCCTCTTCATTTTCTGCCATTAGAGTGGTATCATCTGCATGTTGTTGATATTTCTCCTGGCAATCTTAATTCCGACTTGTGATTCATCTCGCCCCACCTTTCTCATGATGTGCTCTACACATACATTAAATAGGCAGAGTGACAGTATACAGCCTTGCTGAAGTCCTTTCTCAATTATGAACCAATCAATGGTTCCGTGTCCAGTTCTCACTGTTGCTCCAGTTCTCACTGTTGCTTTTTGACCCGCATATAGGTTTTTCAAGAGAGAAATAAGATGCTCTGGTACTCCCATATGTTTATGAACTTGCCACAATTTGTTGTGATCCACACGATCAAAGGCTTCATTTAGTCAATGAAGCAGAAGTAGATATTTTTCTGGAACTCCCTAGCTTTCTCCATGATATGTTGACAATTTGATCTCCAGTTCCTCTGCCTTTTCAAAATCCTGCCTGTACTTTTAGTGATTCTTGGTCCACATTCTGCTGGAGCCTAGCTTGTAGGATTTTGAGCATAACTTTGCTAGCATGTGAAATAAGTGCAATGGTGCAGTAGTTTGAACATTCTTTGGCATTGTCCTTCTTTGGAATTGGAATGTAAGCTGATCTTTTCCAATCCTGTGGCCACTGTTGAATTTTCCAAATTTACTGGGAAATTGAGTGTAACACTTTTATTTGGTGCCATTAACCAATTTTTTTAAAAAGGCTGGCAACAATGTGCAATTTGCTTTCATTCAGGGATAAAGACAATATAGTAATAATGTTTAGAGATTAAATAATTCTTTAGGTGAGATCTAATCTCATGCATTTATCAGACCCAGATCTATCTATTTCCTTTTATTTTTTAATATAGTGTGCTTTCAAGTCAGAATTGATATCTGGGAAATGTGTGGACAAATCTCTCAGTTCTCTTAGCAAGATTTCAGAAGAAGTTTGTCATTGCTTCCTTCCTAGGGCTATGAAAAGGAGACAAATCCAAGACCACCTTGCAGGCTTCATGCCTAAGGCAGGACTAGAACTCAGAGTCCCCTAGTTTCTAATCTGTGGCTTTACCACTAACCAGATTGGCTCAATTTATTTCTACACTTGAACCTTACATACACCTTAGACATTGTGTGGCTATCCTGTATGCTTTCCAATGGAAGTCTATAGGGAATAAAAAAACCTTTGATATGAATACAGCTGCATTTTTACTGTCTAGAACAACTTGATTTTAAAATAGAAAACTTGATGGGTACAAGGTCTGTCTGTGATTAGCAGAAATAAGTGAATACCTCTTAAGTGTTTGAAAAGCAATGCCTCATCATGCCTAGTTATTTTTTTATTACAAATTATTTCTCTGCTTATTGATTCATTGTTCTATCTCCATAAGAAATCCAGATCCTTCTCAATATACATTAATTGTTTGTTAAAGAGCTTTTTTTTCATGCCGGTTTGAAATGAAAGGCTGGTTAAAGAGCCATCATGGATTACCAACTGAATAATGCACTTTTGAAAAATTAAAATAGAATCCAAATATCATTAGTTTTCTATTTAGTGTGAATGCCTATCCGAATGTGAGTTCATTGGGAGGACTTTTTCAATGAGCAATAAGATTGTTCTGTCTGGGTTCCCCCAGACCTCAACACCAACTGGAAAAAACAGCCAGACACGGTGGTAAAAGCAAAAGTACTTTATAGCTTGAAAAATAAACACAGAGAAAAACCTGTTCTTCCCAACAGGCAGGCTAGGAGACTTTACAGCAGAGTCCTGATGTCCAGACAATACAGCAAACTTCTTGCTGGCACACCCACCACTGTAGAGCATAAGACCCCCACCTTTTCCCCCCAAGGTTTCAGTATTCAAAGTCACAAACCAGAATTCCAAGACGCCAAAGATCACAGCCAGGTCCCAGGACTCCCAAAGATAATACTCCACAAGCCAGGAAGGGTGGGTCTGCCTTTTAGCCTTTCCAGAGAGCACCACACCCAAACCCAGCTGTTGCCTCTTTAGTGCTGAAAGTACCTAGCCAATTGGTCCCTTCTTTGTTTTGCTCTTCTCTGTCGCAGATCGATTATCGCTTGTGCATTTTCCTCTAAGGAATCCAGGCTGCTTGCTGGGGAGAGCTCCCTCTCGGGGGCCTCTGGCTGTTCCCCCTCTTCCTCAGCCTGGGATTCCTCCTCCTCGTCTGCCTGCACCTCCTGTTCCTCATCCTCCCCCTCTGAGCAGGAAACCGACAGAAGATCAGCCGTTCCCTGAGGGGCCTCGGACGGAATCACAACAAAGATGTTCTGAACTCAATCTACATTCAAGAAGGTTAGACCGACCTCTTTCAAACTTAGGACAGACCATTTTGAGTTAGAAATATTTCAAATGTGAAGCATTATTTCTTCAAATTGATTTACCTTTATTAAGGTGAGCGAGGTTCCTCTATCTCCACATTCTGAATTTAAGGTAATCCTATCAAAGAAAAGCAAGAATCAAATGTCTCTTGGGATCATGTCATACAGTTAGGAGTAATCAATTGCCACTTTTAATGGAACAAAAAAGGACAGTCATATTGATTCAAGAAGTTTAATAGCCCATCAACCATAGTATAAAATTATTACCTAGCTACAAATGCTATATTTTTTTTTAGTCTGTGAAAAAAATAAACCCCAGTGATTCCTCATTGATAAAATAATAATCATTGGAGAATTGTGATATGCCATGTTCTACTTTGATTGCCTTATGATTGCTAATTCTAAGCATATAGTATACATTAGAAGCACATTGTAGGTTTAGCCTTAGGAGCACAAGAGATTTCAGAATGAGATGGAGCTACTAGAGCTTGGAATCAGAGTATTACTTGTATCTACATACTCCTGTTTTAGGGTAGATTTTAGTTCATTTCTGAAATGTTGGAGACTACAAAAGCAGGGATGCCCACAGAAGATGGATTCAAAAAAGTCAAGGTGACAATTGTGACAATACAATTGATGTCTTGCCCTTTTTACATGTGTCGACAAAACAGATATGCAGATTGTGGCAGGATTTCAGTTATGAAATCAAGTCTGCCATCTTCACATATTTTTGACCCAGCTCAAAACCCATTGAATTTAAGCTAATTAGTCTCAGTGATTGACTTTTGTGTTCTTCCTCATAATATATCTGATTTGATGCCTTGTTCTAGGAGATGGTATAAATGACAGACTTTGAAAAAGTGGCTCAATTAGCACACCAAGCTAAGGTTTATTTAATTTCACTAAGCCATGTGTTATGTTTGCCTGCTGTAAAACACTGCACTAAAACATAACAAACAGGTCACAAAAGGAACAAGTATATGCTATAATGATTTTACGTAGCTGGGGGTGACATTGCATTGCAGGTATAAAATGACTGAGCTATTTTTTTTCTCTTTAGATTCTTATCCCACCTTTTGTTTTTCATATACAACTCAAGGTGGTGAACATACTAATGCTTCTACCTTCTCCTGTTTACCCCACAACAATCTCTGTGAGGTGAGTTGGGATGAGCAAGATTGTCTGATACCTTGCATTGTGATCTCACTATGTTGGGTCCTTTATAGCTATGAATGGATGCATTTACAAACGAACAACATCATAACTTAGCATGATCTGTGAAATTAGACATGTTTTTTCTTGAAGTGGAATTAGAAGACCTAGTTTTAAAGTTTTTCTCCACTTGACAGTTTTTCTTATTTGATACTTTTGAAGAGATGGGATTTTTTAAATGGCTCAGCTTTTATTTATTTATTTACTTACTTACTTACTTACTTACTTACTTACTTACTTACTTACTTACTTACTTACTTACTTACTTATTGTTAGAGTTGAAAGGGACCATGCAGGTCATCAAGTCCAACCCCCTGCTTGAGCAGGAACCCTATAGCACCCCAGCCAAATGGCAGTCCAATCTCCTCTTAAAAATGTCCAGCGTATTGGAGTTCACAACGTCCGCTGGTAAGTTGTTTCACTGCTTGATCCCTCTGACCGTCAGGAAGTTCTTCCTTATTTCCAGGTTGAATCTCTCCTTGGTCAGCTTCCAGCCATTGTTCCTTGTCCGGCCCTCTGGTGCCCTGGAGAATAAAGTGATCCCCTCCTCTCTGTGGCAACCCCTCGTATACCTGTAGACTGCTATCATGTCCACTCTGGCCCTCTTTTTCTCTAGGCTATCCATGCCCAATTCCCGCAGTCTCTCTTCGTAAGTCTTGGTTTCTAGTCCCCTAATCATTTTGGTTGCTCTTTTCTGCACCTTCTCCAGAGTTTCAATGTCTTTTTTGAAGTGTGGTGACCAGAACTGAATACAGTACTCCAGGTGTGGTCTGACCAGGGTGTAGTAGAGTGGTATTAAGACTTCCCTGGTCTTGGAGTGTATTCCCCTGTTGATGCAGCTTAGGATTGCATTGGCTTTTTTGGCCACTGCTGCACATTGTTGGCTCATGTTTAGTTGATTATCCACCAAGACTCTGAGATGTCTTTCGCAGTCGCTACTGCTAAGAGGGGTTTCTCCCAGTTTTTTTTAACCTAGGTGAAGGACTTTGCTCTTGTTGATGTTGAACATCATTTTGTTAGTATGGGTCCACTGTGTTAGTTTGTCCAGGTCTTTCTGTATTTTGAGCCTGTCTTCAAGGGTATTGGCTACCCCTGCCAGCTTGGTGTTGTCTGCGAATTTGATTAGTTGCCCTTCTATTTCCTCATCCAGGTCATTGATGAAAATGTTGAAGAGCACAGGGCCCAGGACAGAACCCTGTGGTACCCCACTTCCTACCTTCTTCCATGTGGATTTGGAACCATTGAGGATAACTCGTTGGGTGCGGTTGGTCAGCCAACTGTTAATTCATCTGCATGTGTTGTAATTTGTTGATTAGGAGATTGTGATCATCTTTATCGAAAACTTTGCTGAAGTTTAAGTATATGAGGTCCACTATGTTGCGCTGGTCTACTGATTTGGTTATGGTGTTGAAAAAGGGTATGAGATTGGTTTGGCATGATTTGTTTCTGACAAACCCATGTTGGCTGTTGGATATTATCTTGTTTGTTTCCAGGCAGTGGCAAAGCTGTTTTTTTATTATTTTCTCCAGTATTTTTCCAGGTATGGAAGTCAGACTAATAGGTGTGTAGTTGCCTGGATCCATCTTTTTACCTTTTTTGTAGGTGGGAACTACATCAGCTCATTTCCAGTCTTCTGGTAGGTCTCCAGTGGCCCAAGATTTTTGGTAGATGAAGAGAAGAGGTTCCACTATGATGTCTGCTAGTTCTTTTAGGACTCTGGGGTGAAGTCCATCAGGTCCCGGTGATTTGTACTCATTGAGCTCCCACAAGTAGTCCCTAATAGTAGCTTTATCTGCATTGAGTTCGGTTCCAGGGCTATTTATTGCAGTTAAGTTGTAGGTTGGTTGGTTGGTAGTTCCTTTTTGTGTGAAGACTGATGTAAAGTAGGCATTGAGCAGCTGTGCTTTATCTCTGTTGTCTGTGATTTCATTACCATCTTTATTTTTTAGTATAGTGACTGTTTCCTTGGAAAAAACATTTTTTGTTGTCATTGACTTTCATTGTAAGGTATTGTTCATGTTGAGCTTTTGCTGTTCTTATTTTTTGTTTGCAGGTTCTGGCTGTTTGCTGATATTCCACCTTGGTTATGAGTCCTTCTTTCCATTTTTTGTATTTGGCTTTTTTTTCTTTTACGTTGTCTGTGAGGTCCTTGGTTTCATTTTAGTTTTTCTGCTTTTCTTTTTCATGGGGATTGAATTGTTTTGGGCCTCAATGATAGTATTTTTTAGGGCCTCCCAGGCATCCTGTGTGGATTTGCTCTTTAGAAGTTCCTTCCAGGTTTTTTTTTTCAGGTTTGCTCTGAGCTTGTTAAAGTCCACTTTTCTGAAGTCTGGGACTGTAATGGAGTTAGGTATATCAGTTAGTGATTGCACAATGTTGAATTTTAGGATGATATGGTCACTCTCACCTAGTGTCCTTTCTTCTTTTATTCCCTCTATCATTTCTTCCCTGTTTGTTAGAATTAGGTCTAGTATTGCAGTCCCTCTGGTTCCTGCTTCCACTTTTTGAGTTAGAAAGTTATCAGCGAGGCTGGTGAGAAATCTGTCAGACTTTCCACTTGGTTCTGAGTTTGTTTTCCAGTTAATGTCGGGGGAGTTAAATTCCCCCATTATTGCTGTGCTGTGCTTGTTGCATATTGCTGATAGTTGGGTTGTAAAGAGGTTATTCATTGTATCTGTTTGGTTTGGTGGCCTGTATTATACTCCAATTGTAATATTGCCCTTTTTTCCTTTTATGCTAACCTATATGATTTCTAGGGGGTTATCTTCTTTGGATTGGTATAGCTCAGTGGCGGTGTAGTGGTCTTTTATGTATAGTGCAACTCCACCTCCTTTCTTGTTTGACCTGTTTTTCTTAAAGAGATTGTAGCCCTTTATCTGTGTGTTCCAGTCATGTGATTCATCCCACCATGTTTCTGTAATACCAATTAGATCGTATTGCCCCTCATGCATTAGTAATTTCAGTTCATCTTGTTTGTTCCCCAGGCTTTGTGCATTAGTGTACAGGCATTTTAGGTGTTTGTGTCTGATTCTGGGTAGACATTTTTTATCCTCTGGTTTATTTGTGGGCTTGACTTGTACCCCTTTCTTATTTTGTTCATTATTCAGTCTCTTACTTTGGTCACCCGCCCCTCTCAGTTCTAGTTTAAAGCCCTCCTGATAAGTTGGGCTAGTCGATTTCCTAAGAGGTTCTTTCCAGCTCTGGTAAGGTGTAGCCCGTCTCTTGCTAGGAGCCCTTCTTGAGGGTATTGTAGACCGTGGTCAAGGAATCCAAAGTTATTTTGGTGACACCATCTCTTTAGCCAGTGGTTTATTTGTGGGATTTTGCGTTCTCTGACAGGATGTTGTCCTCTTGTGGGTAGAATAGAGGAGAAAACAACCTGTGCCCCTGTCTTTTTGACTGTGTTGCCAAAGTGGTCGTAGTCTTTCATAATTTGATTCATGTCTTTCCTTGTGTCATTTGTTCCTGCATGGATCACCAGTAGGGGGTAGTAGTCATTGGGCTTTAGGATGTTTGTGAGGTTTAGCGCTATGTCAGAGATTCTGGCTCCAGGGAGGCAGCTCACCTCTCTGGATTGATTGCCCAGTCTACAGATGGCAGGTTCAATTCCCCTGAGAATTGAGTCACCAATTACCACCACTCTCCTTTTCTTTTTGGTTGGGTTGAGGAGAGGGGGGCTAACCTTCGTTATGACAGTGTTTGATGGTGTTGTGTTGTTGTGCTTGGTTCTTGGTGGTTCCTTGTCAGGTGAACTTCTTAGGCAAGATGGGGGGGGGATAACATGGATTTTTGTCCCACTGTAAATAAGAAGACACGGTTTAACATTTTTATTGAGTTATAAAATATAATAAAATAGAAAACAGAAAATTAAATAGAAAAGCAGTGGGGATGAAAAGGGGGAAGAGATGAGGAAGGATAAGGAAAAAAAAGAAAAAGAAGCATTAACATCAAATCACAACTTTTTGCTTTTCCATAATAATATGAACCAGCTATTCCTGTAAAGATCAATCTACTTGGTAGAACCCAAAATCAAAGTTCATTCTTTTCCACTTTAAGCACAAAGTTGAGAAGTGGTCACAAAGTGGAAACAAAAGTACTTATATTCTTTTCTTTAATCAAAGTAGTCAGTTTTGTCATTTCCACCAACTCCATCAGATTTTGCAACCATTTGTCCATAGTAGGAATCGAAGTGTCCTTCCATTTTTGTGCATACAATAGTTTTGCTTCTGTCAACATATACAGTATAATAGAAACATAGAAACATAGATTGACGGCAGAAAAAGACCTCAGGGTCCATCTAGTCTGCCCTTATACTATTTCCTGTATTTTATCTTAGGATGGATATATGTTTATCCCAGGCATGTTTAAATTCAGTTACTGTGGACTTACCAACCACGTCTGCTGGAAGTTTGTTCCAAGCATCTACTACTATTTCAGTAAAATAATATTTCCTCACGTCACTTCTAATCTTTCCTCCAACTAACCTCAGTTTGTGCCCCCTTGTTCTTGTGTTCACTTTCCTATTAAAAACATTTCTCTAAGATCCTTTCCCCCCCCCCCTCTAGTTCTTTTTCCATTAGGCCCAAAAGGAAAAGTACTGGTTTCATTTTTACCTCCATTTTCAAACTTTTCTGTATTAAAATGGGAATCGCACTCCATTTTTTTTTGTTTTATCACATGTCCATCATAGATGGTTAAAAAGTCCCTTCTTTACTTTTGAAAATAGGAAGAATAGAATATTTGCTCTGCTGGTGACAAGCCCAACCAATGTGCCTCAAAATTTTCCTGATTAGAGCAGACATAATTGGAGAAAGCTTGAGACATTCATCTGATTCATTAAAATTAATTAATGGACTTGTGTTAAGAGAGTTTATTCACAAATAATTCAATAAGCAATTAGAGAATTTTTTTGGCAAGTGATACTCTTTGAAAAAGGAGGGGAAATAATTACTGAACATTTGCAATTTGTCGCGGTGAGGGCTGTGGCATCTTCTCCTCCTCCTTCTCAGCCTTTCTGGGTGACATGAAACCAAAAAGGGTCGGCATCATTTTCTCAGTTCCTTTTAACAAAAGGGTTATTTGGCCCAACCTTAATAGATTAAGCTGGTGTTTATTTTTAAATCAATTCTTATTGATCCAAAAGACATGGCATTTTAATTGTGCATTTGCTCTTTCCCTTCTCCTCTCTCTTCCTCCCTCAGATGAAAGTCATGGTTCCTCATACTTAGCATAGCTCAGTCTAAAGGGCTGGGCTTTCAAAGCAGGGTGCATAAATCCCATTAGCAACAATTGAGGTTGGTGGTTAATATGTAACTCTCGAGGAAGGCCTTCATCTTGGTTTCTATGCTGAATGATGTAATCAGGTTTTGGTAGGTCTTTCGGAAGTAGCTCCTGAAAGTTCCCACTTACCGCATTTTATAAGACACCCTTTCCCCCCCCTTTAAAGGAGCTGAAAATTTGAGTGTGTCCTATACCCAGAATGTAGCATTTTTGAAGCTTTTTATCTCAGCCCTAATGAGGTGCTAATGATCTTCTCAACTCTTCTCGGCTTGCAGACTTGTTTTCATTGCTATTCCCTCCTCCGAAGTTTTTTTTCCAGCCCTAAGTATTTGCAGGCTTGTTTTCATTGGCACTCCATCCGAAAAAGTTTTCTTCAGCCCTGACCAGGAGATAAAATAATGTGCTGAAGCTGACCAGACTAAGGACATTAGCCAGATGAATACCTGGTCAGAAGATCCCCCCCCCCCCTATTTTCCTCCCTCAAAACTAAGGTGATTTTTATACTCAGAAAAAATATGGTACAGTGGTACCTCTACTTACGAACACCTCTACTTATGAACTTTTCTAGATAAGAATTGGGTGTTCAATATTTTTTTGCCTCTTCTCAAGAACCATTTTCCACTTACAAACCCAAGCCTCCAAAACTGTAACTGGAAAAGGCAGGGAGAAGCCTCCATGGGGCCTCTCTAGGAATCTCCTGGGAGGAAACAGGGCCTCCACCCTTCCCCAATCACACACATTATTTGCTTTTACATGGATTCCTATGGGAAAAATTGCTTCTTCTTACAAACTTTTCTACTTAAGAACCTGGTCACAGAACGAATTAAGTTTGTAAGTTGAGGTACCACCGTAGCTTGAATCCATCATTGTAGAATGAAGGCCTAACATTTATAGAACATCAACTATGACATTCACACTCAAATTTGTTTGCTTTCTAGTCTAGGTTTAAGAGAATCACCCAGCCAACCTCCATCTCTAAGGAAGGTCTCCCAACTCTTTTTTCCCAGATCTGTATTCCGCAATGCAGGCGTGTCCAATCTTGGCAACTTTAAAATTTGGGGACTTCAGTTTATAGAATTTCCCAGCCAACCATGCTGCCTGGAGAATTTTGGAAGTTGAAGTTCACAAGTCTTCAAGTCATAATGTCATAATGGCTCAATTATAAATTTGAACAGAGAAAGGTATAAAGTGGATGAGACTGATTTGAGCTATTTTTATCCCCCTTTCTTTCCCCTGTGGACCAAATGCTGGCCAAGCACAGATCAAAGAAACAAGCCATGGAAGAAGGAAGGGAGATACATTGAAATAAAGAGGATGTCTGGCTTTGCATAGGATTTCTTGGAGAAGCAGGAGAATACAGCCAGATAAATCCCATTCTCAGCTTCCTAGAACTGAAAAGTCTGCAGGCTAAAAACATCCCTGGCAAAGGGTGATATGTTTTAGCTTGTAAAAATTGACACAAAATCCGTTGTTATTTTTCCTCTTTCCTCCTTGTCTCACATATTCTTTCCAGACAGATGATCAAATATGCTATTTTCAAATTTGAATTTAAGTTTTACATTGCTTCAATGACATCTGGTTTAATTTTTATGTTTCTGGGTGTTGGTTTTTTTAAAAAAAATATTATTTTGGCAGACAGAGTGATACTTATTTCAAAATGATGCCTAAAAGCATATTTTAGCAGAATTTAGCTCTTAACATAATACTTGGAGTTCATCTCAGCCAATGTTTTGTACAGCGAGCTCCTGCTGATTTTAAACGGAATTTAAGCGCATTTCTCAAATGGAAATCAGCAGAAATTAAAGGTGCTCAGCTTTGAGCTAGGTTGTGTTAGGTGGGTTTTTAAAAAGGTGCTTATCTTCTGGTCTGCACATGTTTATGTAATCTAAACCTCTGTAATCAAAACAGATAAATGATTTATCTATGTGGTAAAAAGGAGACATTATAAAATATTAAGCTGTAATTAGAAAATAAAAGGACAGAAATACATGTATGATTTCTTTCAATGGGTAAATGAGATGTAAAGATAAAAAATATAATATATGAAGTATATATATATATATATATATATATATATATATATATATATATATGATAAAAATATTATCAAAAATGCGTCTAAGATTTGGTTATTGTCTATTAACAGTTCCAAACCTTTCCGTTTATACAACAGTTGTCCATGCCCTTTGCTTTTAAAAATGAATAAAAACAGATTAAATTGTCAGTAGCTGAGAGAAATTCATATGCATACAAACAAGACATCTGGATTGTCTTAAATAAACCATTTTACATCAAACTGATGGTAAAACAATTATAGAATTAAAACATAATTCTATACTCTTTTATTTGAGAGTATGATCTATAGCGGGGGGTCTCCAATCTTGGCAACTTTAAGCCCTGTGGACTTCAACTCCTAGAATTCCCCAAACAACCATGCTGGGGAATTCTGGGAGTTGAAGTCCCCAGTTCTTAAAGTTGCCTTATTGGGCACAACTGTTTTTCAGAATTCAAGGAGTCTTCTATATACATACATACATACGAGAGAGAGAGAGAGAGAGAGAGAGAGAGAGAGAGAGAGAGAGAGAGAGAGAGAGAGAGAATGCATTGTAAGACAGTTCAGAAGAATAATTTTGGAGCTTTCTACCATTTGTTTTAAAAAAAACTGATTTTTTTTTAGACTTTTCCATCAAACTGAAAAAAGGAGAAGGCAACACTCTCAGGAATCCAACAAAATACTGGGGCAAAATCCAGATTTTCTCTCTCCCTCCCTTCAACCTTCTCCTTCTCTCCCTCTCTCTCTCTCCCCTTTTCTCCTTCTCTTTCTCTCTCTCTCTCTCCCCCTCATACACACCCCTCTCAGGA
Organism: Erythrolamprus reginae; assembly: GCF_031021105.1. Lineage (NCBI taxonomy): Eukaryota > Metazoa > Chordata > Lepidosauria > Squamata > Dipsadidae > Erythrolamprus > Erythrolamprus reginae. Next base: position 277,752,927 of record NC_091951.1, read on the forward strand.
AGCCTGAAAAACAACGGGCTACTTTAATGAATGAGAGAGAGATGCTCTTCTAGTTCTTGCATGAGATTGGAGCACTTTTCTCTGAATCATTTCTGAAGTATGCCCAGCCCTCTAGGAATGCTATCATTGAGCAGGCTTCAATTGCTTTCTTCATTTCTTCATGCAATCCTATATCACATTTTAATCGACAAGGGGCCCAATGGTGGTTTGCACTAAAATATAACCAGTTTCATAAAAATACCATAGAAATTAAAAGTAAAACAGATAAGCCAGATAATAAATCAGCTTCTATCTTATCTAGTGCTTCCAGATATGTTGGATTTATTCTGGGATTTGTCCAAAAATCTGGAAATTGGAAAGGTTTGCCATTGCCAAGTAAATTTAAACACTTTGATAATCTTGCCAAACAACAAAGACCAGCTTTCTAAAAGGCATTAAGAAAAAAATCTAGCCTTTAGAAAGAAGTTTCAAATTTAGGGCTTTGCCACTGAAAAACATGTGTCTTGCATCTCTTCCAGTTCTACTTATATTGGGTGAAATGCAAAGCAGAGCCTCAAAGAATGTCATCAGTCATAAAACAGTTTTGTTCAAGAGGCAGAAGAACCCTTAAATATACAGAGCACATTTTCAGATTCTGTATAAAAAGTCATGCAAACGATGAACTTCCAAAAGAATGCTAAATCATTGTAAAAGTGTTCTTCATCAAGTAATACAATTTATTTCTTTGAACCAACTGCAATATGCTCCAATAGTTTATGCATTTTTCATGGCCAGAAAGCTACGTTTATGTTCTGTTGGAGGCTGACTTCCTGTTTATATGGATATATCTTCTAAATAGGCTCTGGTTATTTAAATGGTTAAACAGCAGCATTGTAATCCTTAACCAAAGAAGCAGTGATAAAATAATAATGTTGAATTCCTTCCTGCCTGCTACATAGTACTGCTTCCAGATTATTAGTAAAGATCTTCTGATTTAGGCCTAATGATAGCAGTTTTCATTTACTGCTAAGACTACAGAGCACTCATGAACAGTTCCCAAAAGATTGCCAATCATAAACATGTAATTGCTTAGAAGACATTTTGTAGGCAGCCCATACATTTTAGCTATCTAAGTGGGGGGGGGGGGATTTCAATAAATCTAGATCAAAGTATGTAAAAATGAAAAATATTGTATATTGATTTGTTCCAGTGCTCTGACTCAAGGCAGAAATTATCAAGCTCAAATTACAGTGGTACCTTGGTACACAACTGCTTTGAAACTCATCGGATTTGATACTCAATGCATTTTGACATGGAAATTTTGTCCTGGTACTCATCCTTTGTTTGGTACTCAACACACAAGCTAGAATTTGTCAGTGTTGGCTATTTTGTGACTCATTACATTATTCCTTATGGGGAAAAATTTGTTTGGTACTCATCATTTTGGTACTCATCATGCCTCCTGGAACCAATTAATGTTGAGTACCAGGATACCATTGTATCATATTTTCAACACCTTATGCTAATATTTACCTCTCTGAAAATCTCTATTTCTGGGAATGCCCGGCCGGTGACTGACTCCCCAGCCTGGATTTGCTGCAGGGCCAAGGAGACATGGCCCTCGGAGCAGCCGTCATCTTCGGTTCCATCGGCCATTGCCGATGACGTTGTCGGGGACGGAGCCTGCCAGCCCTATAAAAGGGGCTGCGCAGGCTTTGGGCCTCCTTTTTGCCCCCACGACGATGAGCAGCGAACACCCACCCGCCCTCCCTATCTTCCAGTGTGCCACTGTGGGTCGCCCTTAGGGGAGGCGAATAGGAATTTTTGGCGGTCTCGGTATTTTCTGTGACCATTTTTTTGCCTATTCCACACTGTGGTGATGGATAGGCGGTTAGGGGGTGCTTTGCCCCATTTAGGCTAATTGGCTTACCTTTGATCATTTGGGTAGGCAGGTTAGGGGCGGAAAACTGGGTGGTGTTTAGCAACTGCGTGTTCTCCATTGGGCATCTTTGGGGAATGATTGACAGGTTCTCTCCAAAGGTCATGGTGACTTTAGCTCGATCTGACCATTTGGGGGGAACCTGTCTTTGGGTCCCCCCATTTCTATCCCCTTGTAGGGGTTTAGACAGTGAGACCTCCCACATGCAGGTGCATGGCAGAGATCCAGGTGAGGGCAGGGCCCTTCACCTGGATCAGCATAGAGCTACGCCCATAAGTTGCCCTGAAAGTTTTTCTGACGTCATTTTCCGCCCCGGAAGTAATTGTTTGACCCTGTGGGTCCTTGTTAGTTAAATTTATGCTAATTTGATGAATAAATTATGCAAATTTAATTAATAAAAATGACCCATTTTAAATCCAGCTCTTTGTGTCTGTGTCATTACTCCGCCTCTGCTGCAAAGGGGAAAAAAAGAGGAAAAAAGGAAGGTAACCAGAAGCAAGGTGGATGATCTCATTTACAATAACAGTGAGTGTTAGGACTCTGTCCATAATGGTTTGGTTGGCAATATATAAACCAACAATATGTGTTATAACTGAGGTATGTCTATTTGCTGAGGTGTTGCAGACTGCCACAAGAGAGAGCTAGAGTTCACAGCTTATTTCTCTGAGTCACTCTCTTTGTTTCTCTTTGTCTGGCTACTCACTGTTAATGGCTACTCACTATTAGGTTAACTCTGCAATCTCTCTGTATTGTAGTTATGTATATCAGCTAAAATGTGTTTAGGCTTGATATCTTTGTTTACTGATTATGACAAAAACGTCTGGTAAGAAAGACTATGTACTTGGTAATATCTGGATTGTTATTCTGACATTATGTGTATAGACTGTTTATCTATACAGAGAGAACCGGGTGGCGCAGCAGGTAGAGTGCTGTACTGCAGGCCACTGAAGCTGACTGTAGATCTGAAGGTCAGCAGTTCAAATCTCATCACTGACTCAAGGTTGACTCAGCCTTCCGTCCTTCCGAGGTGGGTAAAATGAGGACCCGGATTGTGGGGGCAATAGGCTCGCTCTGTTAAAAAGTGCTATTGCTAACATGTTGTAAGCCGCCTTGAGTCTAAGGAGAAGGGCGGCATAAAAATCAATCAATCAAACAAACAAACAAACAAACAAACAAACAAACAAACAAACAAACAAACAAACAAACAAATATCTGAATATGTTGTTTCTCAAAGTAAACTTTAATTCAAGATAGCATATCTCTGTGTGGCTAAGTAGTTATTCACAACTAATCTCAATTTAAATGTTCCTGTGTGTGCACAACCTTAATAAACAAGGATTACTCTGCTCATATATTAACAGTACGTAAACCATTGGAAAATTTGAATAACCAGGTGGAGGATAGTTTTTCCCGGAGAAACTATAACAATACGATCACTTGAGACTTGATACTGACTTATGTTAGTGAACCAGTCTCACGTTGTATGAGATCTAGCTAGGCAGTCTTTTAATGGCTATGGATTGCTTTGGGTTTATTTTCTGCTAAAAAGCCATACCCAAGTGATGGGACAGGCCACACAAATATATCCCATAGCCTACACATGATTCTCAAGCTGTGCATTGCCTGCCTCTGTTATAGTTTCAAATCATTACATCTGAACACATTAGGGTGCCTCATTATTATTTTTTAAAGAAAGCAATAACAACAATTTGGTCTAGTTCTTACGTTGATATAAAAACTCACAAACAATCTGCTGAGATAAATATGAAAACTCATGACGTTAAAATGCCATTCTCCACTGCCACATTTATTCAGTGAAAGTTTGATTTCAAGTGGAAAGAGAGAAGAAGCAATTTTGAAAGCCTTACCTTGGAAAGCAATATCCCAACGTTCAATTCTGAAAGCAACTAATTAATGATCCATGTGGCATAAATTTGAGAAGAAGTGTCCTTCAAGTAAATGAGCTCTCAAATTTGATTTGTAAAGTCGAAAAGCATGTTTATTCATCCCCATTGACTTATTTCTCTTATGAAATCCTTCCTCCCAATAGACAAATTACTTTCATTAAAAATCAGCATTGTCATCATATGCACTGTAGTCTCAGACTAAACCCAGATATTATTGCCATCCAAAACACCAAGGAAAATTTTTCTAAGGGTTCATATATAGAGAGTTAAAAAATGAGGATGCTTGAAAGGAGTGTTCAAGAGTATTAATTCATCTCCTGTTAGGGATATGAAAGACAGAGCGTCCCCCTTCCTTGCTTTACTCTGTTCAAATTAATCTTAAGAAAGCTTTGGCTAACTTTAAGCCAATTTATTTAATGTTCCTGAAGAGCGAGAGGCTTATTGAGATGAGTTTGAGTGGTATACTGCTGCAATAGATCAGGAAATCGGGATTGTTAGGTTTGATATGGCAAAGACGCCCTTAAGGAAAAATCATCCAGAGGATTGACTTTTTCATTTAGATTCTATCTTTCTCTTCTTGGTTCATGAATAGGAAGCAAAGGACATTTTTTGAAGATCAATTGAACATATGCTGTTCCATGTGCTTCTTTATTTTGATCAACAATAAAGTTGGTGGATATGATAATTGTACACATTCTGGTAAGTCAAGCAGTCCAAGAATATTAAGAAAGTTTGGTAATGTTTCTCAATTCATAAATTTGTTAACATAACTTGTTATTTCAGGTGATTGGCTTTGAGAATGGCTAACAGAAATTATTATGACAGTAATTCAAACTAAATCGATATCCATTCATACATATCTTATGGGTAACTTCCAAGCAAATGCATCCCACAAAATTTCAATTATTCATGATATTGATAATAACCTTAATTCTCTTTTATGCTAATACCTCTATACTGTATATGTAATTATTCTAAGTATATTTTATGTTAATATAATGCTGCCTCCATACTGTTCTGATTCACGGGCCTCCAAAAAATTCTCCCAAAATCACTTATTTATTAATAAAAACTCAGTCTTTATTCAAAATCAAGCATGCATGAATGAAAATTCAGGGTTAAATCAGTTTGTCAGTTTGCAGCAAACGGACAAACACCATAAACACATGACCACTGACAAACACCATAAACACATGACACATATTTGAATAAAATGGATGAAGATTTTTATTTAAGCTGCCTTGATTTTTTTTTGAAGAAAAGGTAGAATATAAATCAGATAAGAACATTAAAGAATAATAAGAAATTGTACATCATTTGTTTGTTTGTTTGTTTGCTTGTTTGTTTATTTATTGGACTTCTATGCAGCCCCTCTCTGAGGGCATCATTATTGCCCCTGAAGGTAACACTATTCATTATTTGCTTAATATTTTAAAATGAGAATCCCAAATAAAGGCACACTATGACTACTGCTGATATCTGTGAAAGTCTCACATTATTCATCTTAGTATGAAGAAATCCTGTCGCTTGTACTGACTAAATTGCTAGTAATTTACCTTCTGACATATTTAAGAGATGAAAAACAATTACTTAACATCTTCCCCTGTTAGCAGCTAAATGTTATCCTTTAGATATTTGTGCTGTTTTGACTTGATATTATATTGGTTCTGAAATAAAAACAAGGTGCAATGCAATATTTTGGCAAGCCACAAAATTCTAGTGATGACTAGGTGCCGTCGTATGACTCTTGCCAGTGCAAGGATATATTTATGCCTTTACAGCCATTTTCAGCATCCTGTGGTCTCATGACTTACAATTTGTGAGGGTGTTGTGGCCCACCATGCAGCAGACTCAGACAGCAAGGAGGTTGGGGGTCAATAATGTCATTGGCGAGGAATAGATTTGCTTAACAATCACAGATTATCTTAATGACCATGGTGATTGCTTGAACGCTGTCAGAAAAATATCAAATTTGATCAGTTATGTGAAGACCTGCTTAACAACCGGCATGACTAATGACTGTAATTCCAGGCTCAGTTATGGTCGTAAATTGAGGATCGTGAACACTGTGATCGTGACCAAAAAAAAAATTGAATCCATGTGGGAATGATAAAAAAAAATTGTAAGAATTATGTAACCTGTTTTTTAAAAATAATAATAATAATAATCTGAATATTTTAGAGATCATGATTTGAAAATATTCTGATTGTTGTCTGGTCCAACACTGGAGGTTTTCAAACATAGATCGGACAGACTGGGATGTATAATGTCTCCTGCCTTGAGTGTGGATTGGACTAGAGGACCTCTTCCAGCTTTATGATGCTGTGTTCTATATTCTATCTCTGTCACTTCATCCTCTGTAAGTTAAAAGGAATTCCATAAAGTCTAATTCAAATAAATAAATGTCAAAGGTAAAAGTTTCCTTTATCCAATTGTGTCTAATTCGGTGGGGCTGTATTCCTCTCCATTTCTTAACCAAGCAGGGCAGTGTTTGTTTGTTTGTTTGTTTGTTTGTTTGTTTGTTTGCTTGCTTGCTTGCTTATCTATCTATCTATCTATCTATCTATCTATCTATCTATCTATCTATCTATCTATTTTTCAGACTTCTAGACTGCCCTTCTCTGTAGACTCAGGACAGCTTACAACACCAGGATGAGTACAAAAATAGAACATATTAGAAACCTAATATTAAAAGTAATCTAAATCCCCAATTTACTAAAACACTCATCCACAACCATTCCAAAGTATCATACGTTTGGCCAGAGCAAGATGGCAGTATTCATCGGATCCAAACCTGCCAGAAGAGGTGAGTTTTTAAGGCCTTACGAAAGGCCAGGGGGGTGGGGCAACACAAATCTCCAGAGGGAGCTGATTCCAAAGGGCCAGGGCCACCACAAAGAAGGCTCTACTCCTAGGCCCCATCGGCCAGCACTGCTTAGCTGATGGGACCTGGAGAAGGTCAACTCTCTTGCCGCTGGGATACATGCAACAAGAGACGGTCCCATAAGTAAACTGGTCCTAAGCCATGTAGAGCTTTATAGGTCATGACCAACACTTTCAATTGGGTTTGGAGACTAATCAGCAACCAATGCAGCTCGTGGAGTGATGTTGAAATCTGGGCATACCTTGGAAGGCTCATGACAGCTCACGTGGCTGCATTTTGCATTAACTGCAGTCTCTGAACATTCTTTAAATTTCCCACCGTACTTATACAGTGGTACCTCTACTTAAGAACGCCTCTACTTAAGGACTTTTCTAGATAATAACCGGGTGTTCAAGATTTTTTTGCCTCTTCTTAAGAACCATTTTCTACTTAAGAACTCAAGCCTGGAAAAATTTCTCAGGAAATTTGAAAGCGGCATGAAGGCCCGGCCAGTTTCCTGCCATTCTCCCTTTAATCCCAGCCATTTTGGGCTTTTCTGGGCTGCCAGAGGAGCCTTTTGGTGGCACTTAAGGAGGCTTTGGCAGTCCAGAGCGAACAAAGCATTTTCCTTTCTCTGGGTGCTTGTAGAGGGAATAAACCTCTGCCAGCACCCACAGAAAAGAAATGCTCCCTCCACTTTGGGCAACGACTGTCCTTCTCCTCTTCTTCCTCCTCCTCCTCCCACCCAAATTCCGAGGTTTTATTCCTTTCCTAAAGGGTTTCCACACATTATTTGCTTTCACATTGATTCCTATGGGAAAAATTGCTTCTACTTACAAACCTTTCTACTGAAGAACCTGGTCATGGAACGAATTAAGTTCCTAAGTAGAGGCACCACTGTATATTTAATTTGCATGCTTTCAAACTGGTAGGGGCGCAGGAGCTGGTGTAAGTAAGGGGAGCTAAATCCATTGTGCAGTGCTCAGAACTCAAATCCAGGCTGTCAGCTTTCCAGCTGATTAGCTCAGTGTCTATAATAGCTGAAACATCGTGTCCCATAAACAAACAAATAAACACTTCTGCATGCATATATGTGTGCAGTACACCTAATCATTAGCATCCCTGGGGAGTTTATAAAGCCACATACAAACACACACACACACACACACACACACACTTGCTTGTTCTAAGACTTTAGGTAGAAATGGCAGGAACTCACCGCACTATCTTTCAGGGTGAGCCTCCTCTGCTATTTGAATTCTCAAAGTTCAGGAGCTCGTTCAAGCTTCAGAGGCGTCTTGCGCTGTGGTGCTCTTGGCTGAACTCTCCATCTTCAGACTCAGTTTCTCCATTAGCAAATCCAACAGCGGATTATCTGCCAAAGAGTAAATCAGACAAGGGGATAAAGACAAGAGTGATGGGTAACAAAGGAGCAACTTGAGAAACGGCTGAGATTGGAAGTGAACTGCTTGTCAAACACACACGCTTTCTCTCTTTCTCTCTCTTTCTCCTAAGTAGCAGACTCCATAAGCTTCTTCCGAGGGGGATTTTTCATTTGTGCAATTTCGTCTGTGCATTTGTTTTGCTTATAAATGCACAGATAAAATGCACAGAGTGCCTGGCTAGGGTAATTATTGTGTATTTCTAGTTTACTTCAGATTTTGATTCAGTCAGAATCCCTAAATCTGACAACCTATAATCAAACAAAGGAAGTGCTGGAGTAGGTAGGGATTAGCAGACGGGAACGGCTTAGACCAATATGAAAAGCCCATTTATGAATCTCTCAATAAGTAAGCCTTTTGTTTTGTCTAATTGCTGGTTTGAATATATCAGCCTCATCAATGGGATTAGGGTTAATAGATGTTTGGTCATGCAGAACATGCAGAGGAGGAATCTGATACACACACACAAAAATTGCACTTAATGAGCTTAGCAAATGTTTGCCATATTTTTAATGAACCCTGGGGCTGTCATTTAGAAATGCTTAGCAACTGCTTTTCCATCCTTGAAAACAGAGCAACGGAGGGACATTAACACTATGCACACCATAAATAAAACGAGCTATTTAAAGAGGTCGATCCTGGAGAAGGAGTGGGTGACATTTTCGCTTGGGACACGTAGTGCTTGGTGTGTGTCAAATCAGAAGGCATCTGAAATTTCCTGGAGACTCTCACTGAAACTTTTGGAGATATCTGAGATTCTCTCTCTCTCTGACAGAGAGAGCGAGTTCAGTGTCAAATCTCTTTAAAAGTTTGACACTGGTGAGAGAGAGAGAGAAAGAAAGACTCTCAGATATCTCCAAAAGTTTCTCACTCACAGAGAGAGAAAGAGAGAGAGAGGGAGAGTGAGAGTGAGAGGGAGGGAGGGAGAATTCAGTGTTGAACCTCTTTTAATTGCAGCCTCCAAAATGATTCATTTCCCCTCCATTAGCCCTTTATATTTTTTTTCCTCCCAAACCTTGCAAAAAACCATAAAAACTGTGAGCAGTTCCTGGACCCCCATCCTTACCTTTATCCTTAAACAGGCTCAATTAATTCAGTGTTGTATCCAACTCATGCTAGAGGGATGTATCGCAGATCCTTCTGTTCGCCTGCAGAACTTTTAGCCTGAAATCAGCCCAGGCCGGAGTAATGTGGAATCAGTGGAGCAAACAATGTGTTAGACTGTCTGGGGATATGTTTTTTTAACTGGCCCTAACAGAATCAAGATGGCCTCTGGGGAGGGCTGAGCTGACACCTAAATGGAAGATAATCGGCCATTCGCTGGAGTTCAGGAGCAAACCCTTGGTTTTTACAGCTCTCTTTTGGCAAAGGAAACCCGTGGCTTTGAGCTTTTCTGTCAGTGCATGACAGTTGCAAGGCATCAAGCTCTCAATCGCTTGGAAATGAATTTTTCAAACTCTTGCTTTTTTTTTTTGCATGCTCTATTCCTGCTGGAATCAGCAGGCCCCGCTGTGTCATGTGAGTAATACATTTTAATCTGAAAAAAAAAACCTAGTAAGAAACAGTATAATTAACCTAGGGAATTCACAGATGTCATCTGATGATAAAGCTGTGGGCTTGTTTTCTTCGCTTTTTCTAAAAAATTAATTTCGCCATACTCATTTTCAAGTAATCCAATAATAATAATAACAATAAAAAAACCGCCTGGGTTTTTGCTTCCCCCCCTCCCTTATGCTAAGACAAGCGTCAATTTTTGTGTAGATGAGGGATTATGCTGATTTAAGGGCCGTGGTGGTAAAATAAACAAGGCTTTTGTCCCAGCGTTTTTCTCCCTTGAGATGGGGGGGGGGGGATTTTTGACTGCTGCCACAGCTGCTTGCTTCTCTAAGACTGCATACCTGGCACAGATAGATTAGGTTACGTTTCTCTTGACCCATTTTTCACCAGACGTGAAAAGCCTCTGATGCTTGATGACAGATTATAATCTTTTACTCCCCTACCTCCGCCTTTGTGACTGTTCTTGGTGCTTTCTCAGCAGAGCTTTTCCAAAACCAAGGAAAGGAAACTTGGTCATTTGACTTTTGAAAGTGATATAAAAGAGCTGATTGGGTTCAGTGCCTTGTCTTGACCTCGAGGTTGCGATCTGTAAAAGGGGACTTGTCCTATAAGCAGTGGTGCTCGAGTTCAATATCTTCTAGATGGGTGGACTTCAACTCCCATAATTCCCCAGCCAGCCAACAATTACAACATTTAATCTGTGGAACAGCTTGCCTCCAGAAGTTGTGAATGCTCCAACATGGGAAGTTTTAAAGAAAATGCTGGATAACCATTTGTTTGAAGTGGTATAGAGTTTCCTGCCTAAGCAGGGGGTTGGACCAGAAGACCTCCAAGGTCCCTTTCAACTCTGTTAATTTATTCTATTCTATTCTATTCTATTCTATTCTATTCTATTCTATAGACTATGCCAGAGAGTAATTTCCTTTCTAATGGATATTTCAAACTGCACAGTACTCTCCTCTCCTCCCTCCCCCCTTGCCCCTCCCTCTCACACCCAGTTTCTCAGTTTCAGAATCTTCTGACCATATAAATTGAAATGAAGGGAAAAAACCCATCCTAGATTTAGGTATGTTGAAATACCATATTCTAAAAGCCATCCTTCATGCTGAAAATCTTTTCTGACATCCAACTCCAGCTTCATTTCTTTATAACTTCTACTTAAGTTTCGAATTCACAACTCAGACACAAGAGCTAACTTGGTCTAGCAGTTTAAGGTGATGTGCTAGGAAAATGGGAGACTGTAGGTTCTAGTTCTGCCTTAGGCATCAAACAGTTGGGTGACACTGGGCCAGTCACTCTCTCTCAGCCCTAGAAAGAATATAATGTTTGGACTTCCAAAGAATGTGACCAAGAATACTTCAAGGATTAATACGGGCAGTTGCCAGGATTGAGTCAAGATTAACTCAAAGGCAGAAAACAATCACCACAACCTCAGAGAGAGGTTTCCGGAGAAACAAATTGGTTGCAGTTTGGAGACAGATCTTAAGAGATGGATGAGTTATCTTACCTTTTAGGTGGATATTGATTTAAACATGGATTCTCCTAATGACTCATTTATGCTTCCTGACAGGAAGGAAGGATGGACATTAGGATTATGGAAACTTTCATGCCTTCATAAAACAAGCCTCCAAATGGAGTGATGGTGCTCAGTATTATAGCATTATTATTTTTTTTAGCATCAAGATTCAATTTTAAACATTGTCTTTGGGAAGATGAGCAGTTTCCCCATTGTTGCCATTGAGTATCCAATACTACCGTGTTTCCCTGAAAATAAGACCCTGTCTTTTATTTTTTGACCCCCAAAATATAGCCTTGGCCTTATTATTTGGGGGGGGGGTGTCTTATTATTTTTGTGGTGCAGGAAGTAGGCCAGGCTGCAAGACGCCCATCTTACTGGAGTCTGGTAGCTCTTTAGCATCTCTTGGACAGTCTGTGCAGGAAGATACCTTGCAAAGTATAGAAAAACTTCTCAATGAAGTTAATTGCTCACTCTTGCGAGAAGTTTTTCTGTACTTTGCAAGGTGTTTTCCTACACAGACTGGCTGAGAGACACCATGGAGCTGCCAGACTTAGGTAAGATGTGCATCTCGCAGTGGGGAACAATTTGGTGGTGGCAGGTCAGGCGGGGGATGGTGCAGGCCAGGCCATGAGATGTGCTTCTTACCGGAGTCTGGCAGCTGTGTGGTGTATCTTGGCCAGCTCATTGTTTTAATGAGCGAGAGTTTTTTTACAATGTGCTTCCCTGGACACAACGGCAAACAAGATGGAGCTGCGTCTTGCATCTTCCCCGCCCCATCTGCCACCCACTCAATAAAGAGATGGTGGGAAAGGGAAGCAGCCAGGCTGCCGCTGCCATTGGATCGGGGGGGATGTGTTGCTGTGACAAAATGAGCAGCAGGCCAGGGACATGCCTTGCGCCTCATTCCTTCCCATGGATCGCAAGGCACGTTGCTGGCCTGACTCTCATTTTGTCGCTGCAAGGAGTGGGTCGCGAGGCATGTCACTGATCTGCCGCTCATTTTCCTGTGGCAAGGCCTGTTTTACACCTGCCGCTCTTCTTGCGCAGCCAACAGTCCTACCGGTAGGTATGATAAGGGTGTGTGGAGGTGGGGGGGGGTGGCATACACTTGTGGAAATGGTGGGGACCAGCTGCACATGCCTTTAAGCAGTTGGAGGATTATTTAGGGGCAAGCTTATTTCAGCACATGCTCTGAAAAGCATGACTGGGCTTATTATGGGGACATGTTTTATTTTCAGGGAAACACAGTAGGTGTCACCATTTTTTTTTTTAAAAAAAAATGCTACTGGCCAAGCCAACTGATTTTGCTTTTTGATGACTTTAGGACAGTGATGGTAAACCAATGGCACGGGTGCCACAGGTGGCACACGGAGCCATATCTGCTGGCACGCAGGCTGTTGCCCAAGCTCAGCTCCAGTATGCATATGTGTGCTGGCCAGGTGAATTTTGCCTCACACAGAGGCTCTGGCAGGGAGTTTTTGGCTTCCAGAGAGCCTCCAGAGGGATTGGGTAAGGGCGGTTTTACCCTCTTCCAGCTCCAGGGATGTCTTTGGAGCCTGGGGAGGGTGAAACACAAGCCTACTGGGCCCACCAGAAGTTGGGAAACTTGTTTCCTGCCTCCAGAGGGCTTCTGGGAGGTGGGGGAAGCTGTTTTCACCCTCCCCAGGCATTGAATTATGGGTGTAGGCACTCGCACATACACAATAGTGCACGCTCATGCTCCTTCGGCACTTGAGGCAAAAAAGGTTCGCCATCACTGGCTTAGAAGATGATAATTTGGGTACATTAACTCAGATTTCCATGTAACATGTCAAACTATGATATTTGAATTGAACCAATTCAAGTACATCAGATTACATCTACTCTGTTATTTTTCTCCCCTTGTGGTATATAGTTTCAACATGATGGTTTTATTGTACAACTAAAATGGTCAAAAGGATTCAATTCGTTACTTGGGCAATCTCTTGGTGAATGAACTTTAGGCTTGTATATCTTCTAAAAACTCTTATTTCTGAGAGCTGAAGATGAAACTTTGACCTGGCAGTCAAATATCTTAAAACCCTGTACATATCCCAGCTGTCTCCAGAAAAAGCTTCCTAACTTCATCACAAAGAATAACTTGCACAATTGTCTCTTTTAAGTCATGAAAATTGATGCCACTCCATTGGTCATCATGTAAAATAACAACATGCCCTCCGTATATAATGTGATGTGCAGAGCATTGGTATAACTTGAAATTCATAGCACTTTAACACCTGTTTCCATAGCTACGGTGTAATCCAGACATCTGAGAGGCTAGCCTGTCTTTGCCAGGCTTGTCATTTCAAGGAAATAAATTAAGAAAGCTGATGACATGGCTTGGATTATACAATTTCTTGTAAGTAACCAGATTTGAAATCTAACCAAGAGTGAACATAGTTCAGATGAAGTGAATCAAACCCATTTCTAGTAACCTTTGTTAGGAAATGTGAATGAATAAGCCTCCTTTGTCTTTTTATTTATTTATTTGTCTTCTTGTTCTTCTTCCCCAGACACAATATACCATGTTACACCTGGCAGTTGTATTTGTTGCAATGATATATTTGTAAGTGATTTTTTTTTGTATTTTTTTAAAGGGGAGGTGGCATAAACAGATGGAAGCACAGAAGTAGAAAAGAGACAGTTAAGCAAATGCTAAAGAGCAAAACTTCAGTGGCAGACACGTCGCTATTTGCATATGCACAATATGCTTCTGTCTAGAGGCATATTTTCTCAAAGTATGTGTATTTCCCTCTGTCTCTATATTTATCAGTATCTCTAGCAACATATGCAGGACTATGAATAGATTTGGGTGTCTGTTGGTTGGGTTATGTTAATTCTTGAAGTGTTTGAATTGGGTGGATCTTACGTGACTGGGAAAATGTTGGGATGCTATCAAAAGAGAGGAAAAGATCTGGAATAAAGAATCTGGGCAAGAAATTATCATGTCCAGATGCGTGTTGCCTGAGAGCGACAGATTCAACCCATATATTGTAGAATGGATGTGTGTGCAACAATTTTTTGAAGTTATGTAAATGAGGAATGCATGAGTTTGATTGAGCAAGGAATGAGAGCAAGAAATTCATTAATTTAGAGAAATATCCCCAAATTATTTCCCAATGGGTAGAAAACTAACGTTGAGGGTATTTTAATTAGGAGGGAAAAATGACTAGGGGGAGAAATAAAACAGCCTTTTTTTCCATGCACAACTTTAGTCAAATTCAAACTCCCCCATAATTCACTATGAAAAGCAACATCCACATATAATGTAATTCCAGTTTGAATCAATGAAGGAAAACAATTGAATTTTAAATTAAATAGATAATTTAAATGCTCAAAAGAATGATAAGGCTATCCGAGGCACAAGGAAGTATGTATTTAGATAAAATAAATGTAGTGAATACTCTATCTATCAGAGATAATAAATATTAGACTGATTCAGGGGAAACAATATTTAATAGAGGGAGATACTGCAATCTTGTAAAACCATCCCTACCTTCATCTCTCACTGACTACCAACATTTATTTTTGCCAACTTAAAATGGAAAGAAGGAAGGAAGGAAAGAAGGAAGGAAGGAAAAAAAGAAAGAAAGAAAGAAAGAAAGAAGAGAGGGAGGGAAGACAGGAATGGTTACAGCAATGAAGTCCTTATAGTAATGACATCTAGTTTTTGATTACTCTTAAATTAATTTTGAAAAAGAAATAACAATTTATCAATGTATTTAAGAAGGAATCATGACAAATAGAGAAAGGGAAACTGCTCTTCCACTCTCCTAACATGAAATGAAAATAGAAGAAAGAGAGTGTAAAAGAGAAAGAGATTCACATAAATAGTTTATACCAATTAGGACTCAAGAAATACCAGGATGCTCTTTAGGTTTTAGGAATGTCCATGAATTACAAACGTTGGGATGATTTGCCATAAATCCCTTGACATTTGAAATTCAACCATGTTTTGATCTTCAGTGGCTTCATCTCTGTATGTCTCCACTGTTGTGTCCAGAGGACAGTTAGGCCTTGTACCCGCCCCACATTCCTTGGGCTGGAAAATACTGCAAGGTGATTGGTTGGCTCAGCCTGGCAGCCCGGCATATATATAGCTGCCAGGCACGGCCATGTTTGTCTCATTTCCAGTTCTGTAACCATTACTTCTGTTAATAAAGAACCGTTACTTATTACAAGACTGTAGTCCTTCATTCCTGCAAGGATCTAACATCCACTATGGTACAATCTCACTCTTCTTTTAAGTCAATTAAAATTGTTTTCTCTTTCTTTTCTCCCAAAATGTGAACAACAACTTAAATCAGGAGAGATCACTGCCAAAATATGCTCAGCAAAGTCTGTGTTTATAGCCAACAATTCCTGGCTTTGAACACCATAGATTTGCCAGAAACCAGGCCAAAGGATGGTTTAGCCGAAGAGATATGTCCTCCATGTCTAAAAACATGCCACAGGCAACAATTCATAACTAGCCCTCCAAAACAATTGATCTGAAACACATTCCCCTGGACAAGGAACAGATGGCAAGACAAGGTGCCAGATCTGTACTCCTTTACTACTCGAAGCCGTAGCCAGCAGTTCTTTAATTCCTCTGATCGTATTCAGGCTTATTACTCTGTACTAGGCCCAAAATTAACTTGAATGCTTAGAGTTGTGCATCAAGGCCAAAAATTCTCTAGTTCTTTTTTTATCTTCCATGAACAGGTTGGATTGTGTATATCTTTGGACGTACAAAGAGAAAAATAAAACCCTGACGGCATTTATAAAAGGGGGGGGGGGAGAGAGACTGAGTGAAAATAACTTCCAAGGGTGTGAACCTTTAATAAGGCTCTGTTCAACTGCTCTCATCACATTCATCCTCTTCAAATAAACAGTATGGCTATTAATTTGGAATTCATCCTTGGTTTCATCATCCAGCCTGCCAGAGGTGATACTTGCTGATTGGATTTAAAATCAAAGATACTCTCTTATTCCATGAGCCTGAAATTGGCAGGATGTATATGCCTGCAAATTGAGCTCTTTTCCTAGTCACTAGCACTAGAAAGTAGCATAATCAGAATCTGTGAAAAAATTCACCTATTATCCTCAACATCCATAGTTGGGAAGGGTTAGTCTTAAAGATAACTGGGCAGCAGTGTTCCCTCTAATTTTTTTTTTTGGGGGGGCGGAAAAGTATAGTGTCTGAGCGGCAGTCCCTTTGGGACTGGGCGGCACAGAAATAATAAACAAACAAACAAACAAACAAAAAACCCACCCTGTTTTGCCTGAGAGAATTTCAAAATAAAATACTGTACTGTGTGTCTATAACAGTGAGCTCATAATAGGGCAACTCTATCAATATCAAAATGCCACTTAAATAGTTGAGCTAGTTTCAAACTAGATTTTGATTGTCTTTCTCTCTTCCTTACTCCCATTCTTTTTCTTTCTCTTTTCCTTCCTCTCTTTTTTCTATCTGTTTCTCTCTCTTCCTCTCTCTCCTTCACTCTTTCCTTCTCGGCTTCTGGGCAGGTTTGGAAAACTCTGAGTTGATGATGATTTTTAAGTGAGCGATTGCTCACTGCTCAGCTTAGAGGGAACTATGCTGGGCAGTAGAGGTTTTCTGGGAGAAAGTTACAGGTTATACCCTTATACCAGATGGATTTAGCATCTCCACCAGATAGATTAGTAAACTGACCAATCACACTCAATGAACTGAACTTGGAATATTTTGAGCTGCACAATATTAAAAAAAGATATTGCGATTTCCTCTGTTGACATTTTCCCTCAAGGAGATCCTTCATACTTAAGATTTGTTTGGCTGTAACTGAAATTCAGAAGCAAAAGAAGATGTGAGAGGAACAAATTTTACTTATTTCCAGACATTCCTGCTGAAATCCACCACTTAAACTCTTTGCAACAGTGTTTCAGATGGTATAATTGAAGCCATTTGACTTCGTAGAAATAAATAGTGGTTTGACTAGGAAAAACTCAGAAGCAGTTTACTAATTCTAGTCAAGTTAGGTGAAAATGCTGTTTTCCCCCCAAAGTAAATACAAAAAGAGACTTTGCAGTCAGATTAATTGGTCTATCCACCACTGAGGTACAAAAGTGCAAAAGAATGAAAATACTGGCCTGCAAAATCTTTCATGCCTTGTTTGCTGTGCAGTTTCTACATTGGCTGCTTATTCTATTATCTTGTATATCTATTAGGGAGAAAAAACAATAACATATTTAAAGATGAGGGGGGAAAACTACAAGCTCATACAAAATTGCACATGGACAGAAAGTTTAACTAGAGTGTTTTCAATTATGCAACTCAACTGTCTTGGCTCTTTAAAAGATTGTGTTCTTTCAAAGTAAAAGATGACATGTTTTCATTCATTGCAGATTTCAAGTAGCACCAGGTAGACCCAAGTCTCTCTTTTTATAATGTATTATTGTATATGTATATTCTTAAAATGCTACTAATGGTTTTGTGGGGGGTGTTTTTTGCATTATTGTGAGTTGAACCCTCATAATTTGGTTTGCAACAGCATTTCAACATTGAACACAATAGACTTTTTAACACAGAAGAAATCCAGCAACACTGGGCCAGAAGTCCAATGCAAATGTCACGTTGGTACCATCCATTGGATCTCACTGCAGTGTTTGTGATTTTTTTTCACACCTGTCAGGTCTTACAATTGTCTCCTGTACTGCAAAGGCTGTCTTGCACATTTGCACTTGTGTATAAAAATTGATGCTATACAAGATAAGGGGAAAATATGGAGAAGTAGCTGTATAGATATTTTGTGCCTCATGTAATGAGTTTTGTGGCTGTCTAAGAATGTGACAAGCGAAGATGGGTTTTTCTATAAGCAAAACAACAGCTGTGGCTGGATTGTGGTGGTGGTGGTTAAGCATGAGTTATGAGTTGTGGTGATGTGCATTAACTGAAGAATGCACAAGCTGGGGCTGAAGATTGCTTTTGCCTTAAGTGATTTTGACAATAAAATGCTATAGTATTTTTTTTTTACAAGAGCATCCTTTCTATCTGAAATAGTTATCTGAGACAAGCCTCCTTTATTTTCACATTTTGCATAATTTCTTTTTTGTTATTCCTACTCCTGGAATTCCAGATTATTGTCTGGTTTATTTTAACATCCAGTCCATTTATTCCTTAGAGAATAAATGTACATTTTAATGACATTACATAAATAAAAACTAAAGTACAAAGCATTAGCCCAGGAATTGCAATGCACATTATCTCACAAAAAATAAAATTATACTTGCTAAGAGTCATGAAGTCTAGCTGCTGTTAAATGTTCCAATTTAACATCATCCCCCTTAGACTTTATGCCAAAGCCTGATTATTGGAAATACAACAATTCTATCCTCAAGTGCATTTAATAATAGGCCTACAAAGTATGAGTAGACTACATCGTTATCTTTCAAATTGATATCATTGAAAAATTAGTCATTTTGTTACTCACACTACAATTAGAATAGTATTTTAAAAAGGGTCCCATTAATTGCAACCTAGAATTGTGACAGAGATGGGAATCGGTTTGGCCGAACCAGTAGCAAACCGCTGGTGATGTCATGATGATGTCATGCAACTGGTTCGGTGGCTGACAGTCTGTGGAGGCTGCCATTTAAAAAAATGTTTTTAAAAAATCCATTTTTTTTCTTCTTCTTCGCCTGCAAAGAACTGAGTTTCTGGCACTGTGGATGTGTCACCATCTTGTTTTCAGTTTTTTTGCAGGGATTTTTTTTTAAAAAAAATTGCCACTGCATGCGCACGCAAAGTACACCCATGGCAATGGGGTATGGGTAGGGGTGGGAAGCAGGCAGGACAGGGTGGAACACAGTTCCATGGTGGAAATGAAGCTGTGTGCCCAGCTCCAGCTGACTATTCCCCCCCTCCCATCCTCTTCTTCCTTCTTGGAAGGGAGAGCAGCACCAGCAGGAGTTGCAGGGGACCCATTTCCTTCCCCCTCTTTTCTCAACAGCTAATTGGCACCCATTTGCCTAGCTACCCAGCCTGAGGCATGGGGAGACTCAGGAAGGAGAGCA
Source organism: Erythrolamprus reginae (assembly GCF_031021105.1). Lineage (NCBI taxonomy): Eukaryota > Metazoa > Chordata > Lepidosauria > Squamata > Dipsadidae > Erythrolamprus > Erythrolamprus reginae. The sequence continues at coordinate 277,772,185 of NC_091951.1, forward strand.
TGGGAAACACAAAGCAAATTGTCACCTCAGAGAGCGACACTGGTGAGGTTGTAAGTCGAGGAGTTAACAGTTCACTTGAACGATGATGATGATCGTTCAAGCCACTCCCACCTGGTCACATGGCCAGCAAACCACTCCTACCCAGTCACATGATCATCAACCGATACCCACAAAATAAGCCACACCCACAGTGTGGCAGTAAAAATTTTGGCTGCCCATTACTGGGTGTGGCCATGGGGTGCAGGAGGAAGCAAACCGGCAGTGAAGTAAGTTAGAACCTACCCCTGATTGTGATGTATTGTTAGAAGATACATATGCTAACATTTCTATAAACAGGTATTTCCTTTATGGTCAGAATCTTGCCTAGTCCAAACATTCAGTGAATTTAAAGTGGGGAAGATACAGGTAGGCCTCAATTTTTGACTGCAATTGAACCCACATTTCTGTTGCTAAGCAAGATAGTGGTTAAGCGAGTTTTGTCCTATTTTACAACCTTTCTTGCCACGGTTGTTAAATAAATCACTGTAGTTGTTAAGTTAGTTATGTGGTTTAAAAGTGAATTTGGTTTTCCCATTGAATTTACTCAAAGAAACAAGACACTGCAACTTTCATAAATACACGACAATTGCAAAATATATATTTTTTTTAAAATCCAAATTTTGATCACGTGACTATGGGTGCCACAATAATTACAGTGGTGCCTTTACTTACGAACTTAATTTATTCCTTGATCAGGTTCTTAAGTAGAAAAGTTTGTAAGAAGAAGCAATTTTTCCCATAGGAATCAATGTAAAAGCAAATAATGTGATTGGGGAAACCACAGGGAGGGTGGAGGTCCTGTTTCTTCCCTGCCTTTTCCAGTTATAGTTTCAGAGGCTCAGGTTTGCAAGTGGAAAATGGTTCTTGAGAAGAGGCTAAAAAATCTTGAACACCAGGTTCTTATCTAGAAAGGTTTGTAAGTGGAGGCATTCTTAGGTAGAGGTACCACTGTATAAGTGTGAAAAATGGTCATAAGGCACTTTTGGGGAGGACATTGTAACTTAAAAGGTCATTAAACAAAAGGTTGTAAGTTGAGTATTACTGAAAGATCTCAAATGCAAAGATAGCCAGATTTGATAACCAGATTCTCCTATCATGTCTCAGTCTAAGCTGCCTTTCTTCTTATCTCTAGCCTAGCTATCCTCAATACAGATGTTGTGGTTAGAAGTCAAGGGCTACCTTTAGCTAGCAAAAGCTTGGCAGCTTGGCATTTTGGAAAAAAAATTCCACAACATTGGGAAAGTGGAGAGATTTCCATTGATGAAAAAATGATAAGGAAAACATTTGAATGTGCAAAAATGAACAGACTGACATTAGCAATTAAGGAGAAAGTACAAACTGAATATTATGTGATATGGGAGGTATGTTACCAATGGCTGGAGAATAAAAAAAGCAATATGGAAATGAAGACGATTAAAGAGAAAGTAAAAATATATTAATATAAAGATGCAGGGGTGAAATGGTTTGGCCTGGTCCGGGCATACCAGCAGAGATGATTGCTGGTAGTTTGCCTCCATTTTGCCATCAGAGGCTTTGGGAAAACTTTCTGCAGCCAATACATCATAATGTACTCCCTGACAGTGACTACTTCACCTTTAACAACAACAACACAAGAGCATGTAATAGATACAAACTGAATGTAAATCGCTCCAAACTTGACTGCAGAAAATATGATTTCAGCAATAGAGTGGTCCTTAGCAACCTTCTGGTGATGTCAAAGCTCCGCCCCCGGAATCTCTTCATGGGAGGGATTCCCCAGCTCCTTCAAAGGGAGGTCTTCACGTAAAAATAAACATTGTTATTTTTATGAAAAAGGACACCGCACGGATGGAATATGAAGTTCCAAATGGAATATGAAGTTCCAAATGGAATATGAAGCAATTCCAGAAGCTCTGTTGCATGGTTTGATTGAGATTAGGGTTGCTGCTTGGACGAGCAGGCCAGTAGCCTTGAACTGAACCCTAATTCCGGTACAAACTCTATCCAAATGGTCCTGATGCTGCTTGCCTTCTAGAAAGCATTGGAAATCTGAGTGCTCCTGCTAGGGCCAAGTTATGAATGTAATCCAATTGCATTCTACTTTTCAGGAGTTTGCCATTATGATGCTTGCTTTTAAGTTTTGTATTGTGAGCAGCCCAGAAGCACAAGATTGAGATGGGCAGCTCCATAAATTCAATAAAGAAATGAATAAATAAAGTAAGCATGGCATTTTAAAGAGTAAGTTCTTAAATAATCCTTTCAACCTCAGCAAACAATGGAAGTAGGTATTAAATAGCCTGCAGTCCATTTGCTTGTCTGAATTATGCCAATAATATTTGAAAAATAGCAAATAAGGTCTTTTTCCTGTATGATAATGCCTCCCTTTCTGGGATTTTGCCTGTGCATTTAGATGGGTCCGTGATGATTACAGAGGAAGACCTTGAACAGTTTAAACTGATTATATTATGTTAGAGAAGCAATTTAATGTAACAAGAGCCCTTCAAAGGTTAGTCTAGGTCTTGTTTTATTGATTAGTCTATGAGTGAGTTTGATTTATTATGGGGAAAGCATGTCTTTTTAATGCAGGCTCTCAAGACCCAGTTTCACTTCTATTCCAACGCTGGTGTGTAGAAGGTCATGCTACCCTCTCACTCTAAAATGCATGCATATGCAATGCCATTTGTGTTGGTTGGCTCCTTGCATTCTTTAGTTTTGTTGTAATAGCCTAATGTCTGCATAAATGCAAGGATCACTTTCAATAGCTGACAAGGGCTCTTAGCATTCCGTCCACTTGTCTTTCAAGGAAATTCTAATGGAATCTGCTAATAGACTGAAGCAAACTAGAGAAGGAACCACCACAAATACACTTGGAGAAGGGAGAAAAGTTACATTAGAGTTGTGTGCAGCTCATGAGCCCAATTTATAATATAATAGGCCAACAAATTAATTTGCTGGGAAATTTAGATAGGGGTATATACATCTCTTAACTTTTTGAGGGTCAGTATTATTTGCAAGACAGAATGTTATGTAAAGAATGACATTAAAATATATATTTCTCCTGTGCTACAACTTTCATCTTTTAATATTCTCTTTTCCTTCATATATTCATATATTTTTAAAAGACTATATTAACTACAAGCATAATTATTGATCACATGTAATCACCATATATTTTTGGAATATTAAGACCCACCAGAGTATAAGATACCCCTTAGTTTTGGGGAAGGAAAATAGGGAAATAATATATCTACCAGGTACAGTATTCATCTGGCTAGCATCCTTAGTCTGATGATCTTCAGCACATTGTTTTATTACCTGGTTAGGGCTGAAAAAAACCTTTTTCAGAGGGAATATCAATGAAAACAAGCCTGCAGGCCAGGCAGAGCCATATATATGATTTGACAGAAAAAAAACCATATGACTCTTCCATAGTACAACCTGGGAGGAGGAGAACCTGTGATGCAGTGGCACGATGGTTAGAATGCAGTACTGCAAGCTACTTCTGCTGATCACCGGTTGTCAGCAGTTTGGCAGATCAAATCTCACCAGGTTCAAGAATGATTCAGCCTTCCATCCTTCCGAGGTAGATAATATGAGGACCCAGATTGTTGAGGGCAATATATGCTGACTCTGTAAACCGCTTAGAGAGGGCTATAAAGCACTGTGAAGCAGTATATAACTCTAAATGCTAATGCTAAGTCTAAATGCTAAATGTTAATGGTCTAGAGGTTAAAGCTACTGATTTACAAGCAGACTCCCCAGGTTCAAATCCAGATATGGGTGTGGCTAGCTAATGAGAGCAAAATAGCTTGAAATAGATCTATACTAGTCTCCCTTCCTTTTCATTATCAGCAAAAAAAAATGTTACACACACACACACACACTTTTCCATTACATTTTGTTCAATGAGAAAAGGAACTTTAAAGTATGTCTTGGTTTTTGAACTACATCTTTACAAACTAAAACTTTGGATCCATCATCACTATGAATGATGTAAATTCTACTATATTATGTGGAGCATCACCTCGGAGAGGGGCGGCATACAAATCTAATAAATTTATCATTGTTGTTGTTGTTGTTGTTGTTGTTGTTGTTATTATTATTATTATTATTATTATTATTATTATTATTATTATTATTGGGATCTGAAATCTTTGGATGTAATTTCTAGAACTCCTTTGACACAGACCTTATAACGATACTACCAATGTTGATAAAACCAAATGAATTAAATAAATAAAATGAAAGTATTCATTCACTTTGCTAAGGGAAAGTGTGTTACTTTAAAAATATATTAAAAACCGAACAGCCAAAAATAAAAGAAATGGCCCTCAGGTTGCTGTGGAGGGATTTGTGAAGGCTTTTTCTTTTTTCTTCTTTTGTGTGTGTATGTGTACAAAACTGATAGATGGATTTGTTTTTGAAGTTTGGAGTAATAAACGAGAAGAAGCTGTAGTGTTTTTGTCTCTGTATCTGTTGTAAAAAAGTCTAGTTTTTCCATTAAGCTGTACTCTAGGAAAAATCACAGCTGTGTCTCAAGTGAACAAATATTTCCATATGCAATTAATTTAAATGTAACAAAAAAAAAGAACACAGCCCAGATGAAGCTGACAATTTTCCTGTGCTTAGGAATTTTAAGCCAGAAATAAAGTATACAACACTTTGTGTCTTACTTTCATATTGCTAAATTTGGTAATTCCCTTATTTAGCATACACACCTCCTTTTTTGGTAGTCCACTGCCTAGGGGATCCAAGAAGAAATATTATACAAAGAAGAGAAAATGCAATAATAATATTTTTTAAAACTCCACATTTCTCTTACGTGGAAATATAATAAATATTTATAAAGACTCCCAAAGGAAAATGCAATCATTTTCTGGTTTTTTCTTTTCACTAGATGGAAGCTTAAGAAATCAGCCGACTTTCCAGAGATATTTTACAAGTCTTTTGGGGACAGCAAGAGGCAGGTTTTTAAATCTTTTCTTACACATTTGAGGCTTGCAGAGGAATTACACTTTGACACAACAACAAAAGTCACAGTCAGAATATTTAGCCTTTAAAATTATTTTCTAGCATGTTAAAGAGATTAACAGGGGTGGGTTCTAATGTACCTCACCCCTTTCTCTCATGCTGCAGGCCACGCCTCATGGGCATGGGCAGGCTTTGCGCATGTGTGTATGTGCAATGCCAAAAAATAAAGAAAATCCCCAAAACAAGATGGTGTCACATGCACAGTGTCAGAAACTCGGCTTCTGCACATGTGCAGGGAAAAAAAATCTTGGCTTCTCTGCATGTGCAAAAGGGGAAAATAATCAGAAAAAAATTGCCAAAAAAAATATCCCCCCCAAATTTTTTTAAAAAGAAGGCTGTGTCCACGGACCAGCACCAACAGAACCAGTTCCATGATGTCATCGTGACATTCAGCGGTTTGCTACTGGTTCTATAGAGTCGGTGCAAACCAGCAGGAACTCACCTCTGAAGAGTAAGCTGAAATAGTTGGCCAGATGCCCTCATTTCTTTTTCCTTTTGTAGAAAATTTGCCCTAAATTGTCAGCTGTGTAAACCGGAAAGCTTCCAGGAATTGCAGAAAAGATTTCAAGGAATGCATGTGGCCATCCTTGACCTATTAATTGTTTATAAGTTCATTTATAAATCCATGGTCCACTCCCCAATCTCAGATGATGGTTCTCTGCAGTAAAACCATTTTAACAATTACATGATCGAAACATTTAAATATGTTAAAGGGTTAAATAGGGTTCAGGAGGGAAGTGTTTTTAACAGGAAAGTGAACACAAGAACAAGGGGACACAATCTGAAGTTAGTTGGGGGAAAGATCAAAGGCAACATGAGAAAATATTATTTTACTGAAAAAGTAGTAGATCCTTGGAACAAACTTCCAGCAGACGTGGTTGATAAATCCACAGTAACCGAATTTAAACATGCCTGGGATAAACATATATCCATTGTAAGATAAAATACAGGAAATAGTATAAGGGCAGACTAGATGGACCATGAGGTCTTTTTCTGCCGTCAGTCTTCTATGTTTCTATGTTTCTATCTAATGGGGATTGGAAAAAAAGAATCTGAGATTGCCTTTCTGTTTTTCCCTCCACTATTTCTATATTGACTTTTTTTGCTTGGAGGGGGGGTGGCAGTATAATGGCCCAGCTTCCCCATAATGTTGACAGTGTATAATTGAAAGATTCTTTTCCAATGGCAATTTTTATCGATGGCCGTTAAAAGAGCCAGATGGATGAGGAACTCAGAGTTTTCTGGGGGCATGAAACTTTAGATTTAGCTAGCCTTTCTTAATTTGTTGCCTTTCAAAAGTACCAGATTGTAATGTCCATGATTCTTATTGGCATGATCCAGTGCAGGAGGAGATCAAAAACATCCAAGGCTGTTGCAGTGAATGCTGTACTTACCTTTCCCTACTGGATCGGTCCCGGAGGCTGGTGGGTGGGCGGGTGTGGGCGGGTGCAGGTGGCAGCAGGGGCGCACATCCCTGCATGGAAATTTGGTTCCACGCATGCACAGAAGCAAACAAATTGGTGAAAATTGCCAAAATCCCATGCAAGGATGTTTGCACTGACAAGAGTTTGGTGATTTTCGCTGATTGCTTTGTTTCCGCGCATGGACAGAAGCAATTTTTTGTACAGGGAAACGGGAACTAGTGATGGATGAACCCAAGTTCATCCAACCCAGCAAGCTCGGACGAACTTCACGCAAAATTTGGCCAAACCCGAACCGAACACAAACCCGAACCCGAACGGGGAATCCCACCAAGATATTCCGGGGGCGGAGTTTTGACATCATGTATACCAGCAGGTTGCTAAGGATGCCAAGGTGATCACTTCCTGGATTCCTCCACTGCCACCGGCACCCGACACCTCCTCCTCTTCTCAGCAGACGAACGCTGAACTAAATCATGAATTTTTTAAAAAATTCGGGTTCGGGTCCGGTATGCCGAACACCACAAAATTCGATATGGACCCAAATTGTGCGGGTTCAGTTTACCCAACACTAATGGGGACACATGGATGAGCACACATCTCCATTTCCACTAACAAAAATGGAGTTTGGGAGGGCCTTGTGTTCCATTTTCACTGGCAGAAGGTTGCAGGAGGCCATCCCAGCTTAAAATTGCACTTGGGAGCTTGTTTCACTTACAGACTGTGCCACTTGAGCTACCATAGGCACTCCCAACATGAATGACATCAGGCTGCCCATGCCCACTCTGGCCACACCCACTCTGCCCCTTCAAAACCAAACACAATCCTAATGTAGCCCTCAATGAAATCGAGTTTGACACCCCTGTTCTAGAGACTCTACCACCTTAATTAAGAAAATCTTTTGGAAATTCATTTTTTAAAACCTTCTCCTGACATTCACGTAGTAGATTATTTTTGTTTGTCAAAATGCCTCCTACTTTATACACTACTGACAGCATTTATGATGGACTCAGTGAAAGCATATTGCCAACAATTACTATGATCTCTATAATCTCTATAATTTTCAAGTACCACATTTCCCAGTGATATATGTACGTATGTCAAGAAATTTATTCCATTCTATTATAATTAAAGAAGATTTTTTAAAGTGTATTTTTTTAAAAAGTTTGTTCTTAATATAAAATACAAATGGAAATAAAGACAATGGAAAAAAGGGAAGGAAAGAGAACAAAGAGAATAAAGTGAAGAGAAAGGAAACAAGCAGCAGTGACTTTTAATGTTTTTTCCCCCAATGGAGAATGATATGTAATCAAGTTATAGTATCAAAATTTTACTTATAACTAGTGTTGGGCAAACCGAACTCGCACAATTCAGGTCCATACCGAATTTCGTGCCGTTCATGACACCAAACCCGAATCTGAATTTTTTAAAAACTTCAGGCAAAGTTCGGGTTCAGGTTCGGACGGGGGGAGAGTGGGGAATCTCATTGTAGCATTCCCCACCTCCTTTTGCTTTCCAGGCTGCAAGCAAAAGGAGCTGGGAAACCCCACGATGGAATTCCGGGGGCGGAGCTTTGACGTCACATATACTTCTTTCTGACCTCCCTTTACTTGCTTGGAAGATAGTTCTATGGTGTGATGGTTTTTATCTTCCAAGCAAGTAAAGGGAGGTCCTTTCAGCAAAGGGACCTCCCTTTACTTGCTTGGAAGATAGGGCAAAAGCATCACTAGTTCTATAGTGTGATGGTTAGCACTCTGGACTTTAAATCCAGCAATCTGGGTTCAAATCTCGGTGGAACCTCCTTTTTTAAAATTTTTAAATTTTAATTTTTTTTATTTATTATTATTATTATCATCATCATCATCATTATCATTTATTTATTATTTCCATTGGCACATTGGGAAGGTTCCCTTTTGCCCTCAAAGAGCTGGAGGGTCCTTTTAATGCTTTCTTTCTTTCCCACTAAGAAAGCATTAAAAGGACCCAACCCCCTTTTATTATATAAAGAAGCATGATGATGATGATGATGATGATGATAATAAATAAATAAGTAAATAAATAAATTAAAATAAAAAAAAATAAAAAAGGAGGTTCCACTGAGATTTGAACCTGGATCACTGGATTCAAAGTCCAGAGGGCTAACCATTATACTACAGAATCAGCAATGCTTCTGTCTTCTCTTTTAAGCAAACAAAGGGAGGTCCTTTCAGCAAAAGGAGCTGGGAAATCCCACAATGGGATTCCGGGGGCAGAGCTTCGACGTCACGGAGTGATCGGGTTCGGGTTCAGCTGAACTCACCCAAAATTCATGGCAAGTTTGGCTGAACTCGTCGAACCCCAACACCGTTGGGTTCGCCCATTACTACTTATAACAAATAATAACTATAATCATTTCTATAACAATAACCCACTTAATTGCCAAAATCCAAAACTAGAATATCCAGGGTTTTTTTCTCTTTCACAGAGATAGTCTAGAAGCAGTTTCTAAGTAACCACAAAACTATTCATATTCTTGTCCATAATAAATACCATCTCCACCAATTCCATCATCTTTTCAATCAATTCTTCCATTGTGAGAATTAATACTTATTTCCATTTCTGGACGTATAGAATTCTAGCAGCGTCAACGTAAAAAATAACAAAGTTCCATTTTCCACCCATTTCTTTATCTAATAGCCTTAGGAGAACTTTCCCATTTCCATTGTAAGTTCATTTTTAAAATTTTCTGAATCAAACCATAAATCTGTTTCTAATATTTCTTTGCCTTATTACATACCCACCACATATGAGGGAAACAAATCCTCCTTGTACTTATATTTTTGCTGAGGATTTTTTCTAAAGATGTCCATTAATATTCATCAAATTTACCACAAACATGTGAAACACCCTTATATAGTTTTAGTAATTTAATTTAAATACCAGTGATATATCATTTTTAAAAGTTCTGTTTAAGGATGTAATTCAACATAAATTTCAGCCCTTTACTCCACATATTTCCCCATTGCTCTAACATTATATATTAAAGAGGTTTTTAAGAGCCATCATCAAATGGCAATCCAGCAATTTAAGCTGAAGGATTGGCTACTAATGAGAGTATTGTCATTAACTAAGTCTTTAGAGTATTGAAAAAGCAGTTAGATAAAACTCTACTAATGAAGCCTATTGGAAAGAGAAATGCAAGAATGAATAATTTTGAATGAATAATTTTTTTAGTAATTTCTGAAACATTAAATATAAGAAACATTACCCCATTCATTCTGTAATTTAAAGCATTTCTCAGATTGTTTTCAAAGCTTTTATGTATATGTGTACTGTATATGTATATGTATGTGTATATATATATGTGTATGTGTATATATATATGTATATACACACACACAACACATAATTATTTGTTTCCTGCTTAAAGATAAATGATGATGAATCATTCCAGTCCCTTAGAATGAAATATTTCTTTTCCTGCCATCCTGAAGAAGAATAAAAGTCATTCAATAATTCAATTTTGCGGTCCTTCCAGGTACTATATAACTGTATTTTAATGAAGCTTTACACCAAATACCCACCCACACCTACACCCACGTAAAAGCTTCATTAAAATGCATTTTATGTGTGTGTGTGTGTGTGTGTTTGTGTAAAAAATAAAAGTTCCCCTCATACATATTTTTTTTTAAAAAAAACTGTAAGCTTTCTATTCCAAATTTTCTGCTTCAATCTATATATCTTACTGGAAAGGATAAAGGAGACAGCAGATAAATGACAAATGAAAAGAAGAAACCATTTGATAAGAGTGATTTTGGCTACACATAATCCTTCTATTTTTGTTGTTGTTTTGAGAGGAGGAAAAACAGCTGGTTCCATTAAACAGAATTATCTCTTCAGGATTAGTTACGATTTATTAAGTCCATTACCTCCATGTTCTACACCTTTCTAAACAATGCAATGTGCTGTCCTCTATTTAATTGTAGATGTGACTGTAGTTCTGATCTTGAGATTATATATTTTTTGATACCTGACTTTTCAAATTTGAGTTTATATTGCTAAACAAGCTAAAAAGGAGGTTAGCCAGTAAGAATTCATGTTGTCTAGCTTCTCCAGCTTCCACAATTTTTTCTAGAATGAATCCAGATCAACAAATTCACTTGTATTGTTTATCGGTTCTCATTCAATTTCTTAAAAGAGAATTTGTTTTCTATTTCCTTTTCCCAAGGCAAAGAGAATTTCGATGAAATTTTCATTGGGGATGGAGTTGTTGTAGAAAAAAATGGCAAATGAAAAGAATAAGGCATTTGACAACTGTGATTTTACTACACACAATCCTATTCCTGTTGTTTTGAGATGAGGGAAAATATTTACTTAGTCCAAATGGCCAAAGGTCCAAATGTTTCAAATGGCTTTGGGTGATCTACCAATGTTTTGTCCTTTCACTAGACAATAGCATCTCCAACAGTCTTTTGCAGCAGAGGCGGAGTAACGACACGGACACAAGAGCGGGATTTAAAATGGGTCATTTTTATTAATTAAATTTGCACAATTTATTTAAATAAATTTGCATAAATTAACTGTAACCCTAAACAAGGACCCGCAGGGTCAAACAATTGCTTCCGGGGTGGAAAATGATGTATTAAAAACTTCCGGGGCAACTATGGGCATAGCTCCATGCTGATCCAGGTGAGGGGCCACGCCCTCACCTGACTCACTGCCATGCACTTGCATGTGGGAGGTCCCGCCGTCTATCCCATACAAGGGGAAAGCAATGGGCGGGACTCAAAGACAGGTTACCCCCAATTGCTCAGGTCGCTTCCACCACAAGCCTTTGGAGAGAACCTGTCAATCATCCCCAAAGATGCCCAACAGAGAACACGCAGTTGCTAAACCACCACCCAGTTTTCCGCCCCTAACCTGCCTACCCAAATGACCAAAGGTATGCCAATTAGCCTGAACATGAGCGAAGTACCCCCTAACCGCGTATCCGTCACCGCAGTGTGGAATAGGCGAAAAAATGGTCACAGAAAATACCGTGACCGCCAAAAATTCCTATTCGGCCCCCCAAGTGGCGACCCCACTGGCATACTGAAAGATAGGGAGGGCGGGTGGGTGTTCTCCTCTTGTCATCCAGGGCAAAAAGGAGGCCCTGGAGCCTGCCCAGCCCTTTTATAGGGCTGCAGGCTCCTCCCTGGATGACATCACTGGGAAGGCCAAAGCCTTCCCAGGAGGTGGCCGAGATCTCATGAAATCTCACCAGATCTCGGCCGAAGAAACAAGATGGCACCCACGCCAAAAGTCAGTGTCTCCCTGGCCCTGCAGCAAAACGGTCCAGGGATAAGTCACCGGCTGGGTATAGTTTTCCTGGCTCAGAAACATTCACATTATTCTTGAGGAGAAACTGAACTTTTTCGGATTGGGAAGAATGAAGTGGAAAGGACAGATAACAGAAAAGTTAACCAGGAGTACAGATCATGCTTGACTTACAATTAAGCAACAATTAATTGTTAAGCAATTATTCAAACCTATATTGTCTGCAAACCTGTATTGTCTGCACCCTCTAGCAACAAAGAACAAAAATGCTGCCAAAATAAATTCTAAATTCTCAAGCATCCTGAAGATAAGGTGGGAAAAGAAATTTCTTTTACAGAGAACAACATTAAAAGGCATATGTTGGTACATGAAATATCAGAGGAAAACAGACATTATTAGTTCCCTGTACATCGAAAATCAATGTTCATTGCCGAGTTGTGCTTAGTAATAGTTAAAGGAAATTTAAGCTTGGAAAATGGTACAGAAGATGTAGATGGAATGTAAGCAGGGAAAGCAGAGTATTGCCTAATTTATTTATGTTCTGAAGCTACGGAAAAAATGGGCATTGTGTTTAGAGGCATTCCCAGCATTACTTCCCATCTGTGCTAAATTTTAAATACAATATATCTATGGAGATTCTCAGTCATCCAGGTCATGTATTTTTTTTCCCGTTTCAAAAGGCAACTGGGCTTTTTTTTTTTTTAAACTTTGAAGGCATTTTGCTTCTCATCCAAGAAACTTGTTCAGTTCAGTTTTTCAGTGAACTGGAGAAGCTTCTTAGGTGAGAAGTAAAATGTCTTCAAAGAAATTTTAAAAAAAGTACAGTTGCCTTTTGAAAGAAATAAAAATAAAACCCTCTTTAGTTTAAATACAATACATTATGATATCTCTTTCTCTCTCTTTTTTCCCTCATGCCCTGGCAAATCTCCAGGGAGCAATGGACAACTGTGACCCAGTTGGTATTTTCGGACTATTAATCCAACCATTCCTTATCTTTCTGTTGTCTGGCTTTTGGAGGTCAACAGCCTCTCACCAAAGAAGAGGCTCCCCCTCAACAAAGAAGAAAATGAAATGATGCAGGATCTTTTCAAATGAGAGTTAGATTTCTTGAGTCAAATCTCAGCAGATGCCGTACTAATAATGAAAGATGGATGTGCAATGAAATACTAAATAGAAAAAACAGCAAAAATGGGCAAGGAAAAGACTTTTACAGGAAGCAAGACATTTTCTCAAACAGGAAGGAGGGAGTGATTGGACTGTGGTTATGAAGAGCCTAATTAGGCTTGGCCAGGAAAGGAACCATATGTAAATAAAATCTCAAAGAAAGGAAAAAGGACTAAGGAGAGATTAGAGATGCAGATCATATCTTATATCAAAGCCCTGCCACAAGGGTAAAGTGTTATCCCAAGCAAGACATGTTTTATATGAATTATGGATGCTTAAGTATCAGCTTCAAGTACATTGTGTTTCTTAGAGGGGGACTGTTTAAAAAAAAGTAATAATTACAAGAACAGATACATCATGCAAGCTGTAAATTCAGGACCATTAGCACATCATATTACTATATTATTTTCTTCTGTCATGATTGCAAACCTTTATTTTTGCATATTTTCAATGACTCTTCCAAAAACCATATTGAGCTATTGAGCCATATTGGACCTCATATTTCTGGGAGCATAACCTAAACTAGGCAATGAGAGATTCTCTAATTCCATGATGGTGAACCTATGGCATGGCTGCTGGAACCTGTTGTTCTTCTGGGTTTCCGGTGCAGACATGCACATTGGCCAGCTGGTCTTCACATGTGCATGTGCACCAGAAAACAGAAGACCAGGTGGCTGGGGTGCTCAACTTCCTGGCATGTGCATGCATACCAGGGACCTGGTCTTCCAGTTTCCAGGGACCTGGTCTTCCAGTTTCCAGGGACCTGGTCTTCCAGTTTCCAGGGACCTGGTCTTCCAGTTTCCAGAAGTCCCCCCTGCATGGGTGCACTGCCGTTTCAGCACTCAGTGCCAAAAAGGTTGGTCAACACTACTCTAATTCAACCCTAAAATATTTATCAATTTCTTAAAAACTAAGGAATGTAAGGTGAGGAAATTTTCCAGATGTCGTTGTCATGCCAAAAAACCTGGTCATAATCTTGATGGGATTCAAAGTCCAGCAAGACCCTTATTCATGGGAAAGGGAAGGAGACATGGTAGATTCTGGCATCAGAAAAAGTATTCGGACATTGCAGGTAAAAACAATGAGTAACAACCACAAAATGTATACATGTAAAATGAGCAATCATTTATGAAGTATGGTGTTGGATCACAGTGGTGCAAGTTTGTGAAGATTTTTTGAATTTTCAATTATTTCTGACCAATATATGACTTAAAATATAATCTTTTTCTCCACACAAGAACATGATTGGGAGGAAGGGGACATGGCCAAATGCCGCAATGACACGGAATTTCCCATGCTCCATGGGAAACTCCGATACTCATGCTACTTTGGGGCCTGGTTTGGTCAGAACTAGGTTGGAATCACCTGGAGAGGTAGTGAAAAAGGAACACACTGTCAGGTTTCCTTGGCAAACCACCCAGGGAGGCAACAAAGAGTTCCCAACCAGCGATGCTGGGAAACAACTTGTTCACAACCGTTACTTTGAAAGTTTGGATGTCATCTAGAAAGAAGATTGAAGACTAAGTGCTGGAGAGAAGAAGTGAAATTAAAGTTGATGAGCTATATTTTGGGAAAATATAATTATATTATAGATTGGTACAAATTGGATTTGTGAAAATAAAGTTAAAATGTTATATCTGAATCATTAGAGGGGAAGACACAATATTATGAACAATGAATCCCTTTAACCTTTGAAATTAGAAAAAAATATCTACCTTCCCCTGTATTACAAATACATATGCTATATATAAGATACAAAATATTTAATAACAATTGACATTTCATTTCTGTAAATAAGCAATTGTGGAATTTTCAGGGGCATTTAGTTAAGAGAAAGCAAAGGTTTAGAAAAATGAAGGAGGAGTAAAGAATTAAGGAAATGAATGAAGCACAATGGATTTGATTTATTAAGCAAGAGAGAATAACTAGCAGAGGAAGATGACAAAATTAGACAAAGCAGGTAGCATGAGATTAATGACATATACCTATAGTAACAGATATGAAATTAAGTATTATTAATGATATTTAGTAGATGATATGTTTACTAAGTTGACCTGTATGATGTATGTTCTTTTTTAGTGGGGAGAAAAATGATAAGAAAAAAATCTTTGTAATCAAAACTATTCACTCAGGGAAGGATTTAGAAGGCATAAGAGGAGGAAGGAGACAGAGTAGAAGGATAGGTAGAGAAGGAAGAAGGAAGGAGGAGGAGATGGTAGTACAAAGGGGAGAGAAGATGTAAAAAGGTAGGTATTAGAGGTGGAAGGATAGGTAGAGAAGGAAGAAGGAAGGAGGAGGAGATGGTAGTACAAAGGGGAGAGAAGATGTAAAAAGGTAGGTATTAGAGGTGGAATAGTCACCTGAGATATCAAGAGGGGAGGAGAGAGAGGAAGATTGGGATGGAATGTAACTTAGGTTATTGTACTATTGTTTTAAAGCGACAATATACGAATATTGATTTCTATTGAAGGTATATGTGATGTATGTTATATATGTTTTGATGTGGAGGGAAAAAACTTTTACTGGAAAAAAAGAATGTGATTGGGGTTTTTTAAATAAAATTTTAGTACTTCTGTGGAAAAGAGATTACATTTCAGGTCATATTTATGCAGAAATATTGAAAATTCAAAAGGGCTCAGAAACATTTTGTAGTATTAGTGTGCATCATGCGTGAAATCCTAAACAAGAGCCAGAGTGGCGCAGCAGGTAGAGTGCTGTACTGCAGGCCACTGAAGCTGACTGTAGATCTGAAGGTCAGAGGTTCAAATCTCATCACCGGCTCAAGGTTGATTCAGCCTTCCATCCTTTCGAGGTGGGTAAAGTGAAGACCCAGATTGTGGGGGCAATATGCTGGCTTTGTTAAAAAGTGCTATTGCTAACATGTTGTAAGCCGCCCTGAGTCTAAGGAGAAGGGCGGCATAAAAATTGAATAAATAAATAAAATAAATAAATAAATAAACAAAGAAAGATTTGGGGCCCCGGGATTCCCCCATGGACTCCAGAGCTCAGTGTTATGCCAGCAGCTCTGTTTAATAAGTGCACTGATGAACAGAGATAAATATGGCATATAAAATCTATGGTATTTCTTCTTTTTCCTTTAAATTAAGCTTCTGTAGTTTTGGAATCTTTTGAACTGTCTGCCAATGTTTCTGCAGCACAATGCATTCTAATCTTTTTTCTTTTTTTAACCTCCTTATTAAGCAAACAGCAAGACAGAGAGTCGTTTAGGTCACATTCCATTCAATTAACAAAATTCGTCTATTGAGTGCTATGCTGTTTCAAGTGTTTCCTTTTCTTGTTGTAGATGAAGAGAACAAAAAATAAAAAAACATTGAGGGGGAGTAAATTGATAGGTGAATTCCATTTTTGGAAGTCCTTTCACCTATTTCTTGGCTACTTCAATGTGGAGTGTTGCCCCATACTGTAATTATGCATGATGGTTGGACACAAAAGAGAGATTCTAATTTCATTGCTGAAGGACTGAAAGGAAGATGGAAATTATGGATGAGAGTTACTCTTACCTTGCTTTGCCCCAAAGGTGCTTTTTCAAAAGAAAACTGAACTTCCTTTGTTTTCCTTGAAGCAGTTTGCTTCCCATCCAAGAAATTTCTTCAATTCTGACTGAATGGGTGGAGAACGGACAACGCTTCTTGGATGAGAAGCGAAATGCCTTCAAGGAAAAAGAAATAAAGTCCAGTTGCCTTTTTAAAAAGCACCTTTGAGACAACCATGACCTGGATCACTGAGGATACCGATGAACATTTCTGGAAAGTTAGTTGTAGGAAAGTAACCTCTTCACCCTTTAGCCATTGTGAAGAGAGGCTTTACTGGTGAAAAAAAGGTAGGAAATCTACCGATAGATAGATTGATATTCTTTCTTTCTTTCTTTCTTACTTACTTTCTTTCTTTCTTTCTTTCTTTCTTTCTTTCTTTCTTCCCCTTTGTTTTCATTTGCACCTCTGTTTTCCTAGCTGCATTGTACTGCACCATAATCCATCCTCATACCCTATACACCTCCTGGTTAGCTTTGGCTTATTGCAAATTGACTAGGTTAATGGACTCTCACCTGGATCTTACTTAGTAGAGAAATGAAGAAGTATTATTCCCAAATTACAGTGGAAGCCACAGTTATACAGATGGCAGCTGCTATGGTTGCAAATACAGGTAGCCCTTGACTTACAACCGCCGTGTGTCCTACTGTTTGCTTTTGTATTTTTGTATTTTCTTCTATAAATTAATACAATTTTTTAATCCTGAAGCACTTTGGGAGCCAGAAAGGCACTTGTAAATCATGCAGCCACATGAACCATGATGGGTGTAGCTAGACACACCCATATCAGTCCAACACTCCGCGAGCTGCACTGGCTTCTCATTGGTTTCTGAAAGCAATTCAAGGCATTGGTTATCACCTATAAAGTCTACATGGCTTAGGACCAGATTATTTATGGGACCATCTTCTGCCTCACATGTCCCAGTGACCGATTAGGTTGCACAGAGTTGGCCTCCTCCAATTCCCATCTTCCAAACAATACCGGCTGGTGGGGCCAAGGAGGAGAGCCTTCTCTGTCACAGTCCTCTGGAACCAACTCTACGGAGTCTACAGAGAGGGGCAGCATACAAATCCAGTAAATAAATAAATAAACTCCCCCAGAGATTTGTACTGCCTTCAGCCTTCCTAGCCTTTTGAAAAGAGCTTAAAATACACCTATGTCGGCAGGCCTGGGGGTATTAAGCTATAGTCCTTCACCCTGGCCATTAGTATGTATTAATGTTGGTTATCTGTTGTTTATTGGGATAAAACCTTTTAGTGTTGTTATTATGCATTGGGGTAATTTTAAATTTTGTATCATAATTTTATTGCTGTAAGCCACCCTGAGTCTGTGAGGAGAAGGCCGGCCTATACATTTAATAAATAATAAAATAATAATGAAAATAATTATGGGTGTAAGTTGAGGCACCCATATGACCACACCCACTTTTCCAACACTTTTCATGGCAGTTTAGTTCAGTTGTTAAATAGATCTTACAATTAAGGGACTGCTCCCCCCAAGCTGCCCCGAGTCTACGGAGAGGGGCGGCATACAAATCTAATAATAAAATAATAAAATAAAATAAAATAAAATAAAATAAAATAAAATAAAATAAAATAAAATAAAATAAAATAAAATAAAATAAAATAAAATAAAATAAAATAAAATAAAATAAAATAAAATAAAATAAAATAAAATAAAATAAAATAAAATAAAATAAAATAAAATAAAATAAAATAAAATAAAATAAAATAAAATAAAATAAAATAAAATAAAATAAAATAAAATAAAATAAAATAAAATAAAATAAAATAAAATAAAATAAAATAAAATAAAATAAAATAAAATAAAATAAAATAAAATAAAATAAAATAAAATAAAATAAAATAAAATAAAATAAAATAAAATAAAATAAAATAAAATAAAATAAAATAAAATAAAATAAAATAAAATAAAATAAAATAAAATAAAATAAAATAAAATAAAATAAAATAAAATATAAAATATAGCCTGGTGATGAGGGTACACTGTAACTGCCGATAAAGGTGAGTTGGCTACCAAGTGCCTGAAAGGTAGTCATTTGACTGTGGTGATCCAGACCAGTTTATGACGATTGGAAGGGATTTGTGGGTTGTAAAGCATCTATTCCAAAACCATTGTAACTCTGAACAGTCATAAAACAACTGGTCATAAGGGTAATAAGTTGAAGACTACCTGTAGCAACAATACTCATATGAGCAACTTGGATTTGCACCTGATGACTTGATTTCTTCCATCCTCGTGCTGGACCCTTATTTCTTCCTCAGAGGAAGAGGAACACTTAAGGATTGGTTTTCAAGAACTGTTCTGATTAAATCACACTCCCTCAGATTACAGCCCTCTCCTAACACCTCATGTTTTGATTCCCACTCACTCCAGCAGACTTGGATAGAACAAGACTCGATAGCCAAGACATCTGGAGCATCATGAGAGGTCCTGACAATGGTGATGAGGCTCAGCTTCCTCATAGTAAAGGAATCAGATATTTTTCAGGCTTTTATATGCTGATGTTAATAGCAGTCTCCTCTTCAGACTCCTCATTTGATCTTCTAAACTTCAAAGTGGCTTTTTTTAAGCGTTTGTTTTAAAAAAAGCAGCACATGTGTTAAAGTAGTTTCTTTAATTGCTCACAAAATGCTTTTTAAACGCTTTTAATGTGAGCTTTTGATTGCACGAGTGAATCTCTGCTTTAAAGGAAAACTGTTCCAAAGGCAAAGGATATTGAGAAAAACCTTTAAGTGGGCCAAGATTGTTCTGTTCACTTACGAAGGTAGGAGGAAGAATTGACAAGCGTGGTTAGAGAACCGATCCCTTCAATTTTGGACACACAGCTGTCAGCTCAAAGCAAAGAGTGTAATCCTGCAATTAAGGAATGTATTGAAAAATGATTTTGTCCTGTTCGGAGGTCTATGAAATTTGGGGAAGCTTTGAAGAAACATTTACAACTACAGTATAAGGAATGAAAGGAAGAAATCAATTTAATTCATATTTAAATGTGAATTTAAATGTGCATTTGTTTTCTTGAACCAAACATGTACACTACAGGCAGAGGTAGGTTCCTTCCGGTTCACACTGATTCTATAGAACTGGTAGTAAACCGGTGGTGATGTGAGGGAGCAAGTTCTATCAGTGACAGTCCATGGACGCCACCAATATTTCTGGTGTTTTTTTCTGGTCTTTGCCTCTGTGCATTCACTGCCATCTTGTTTCCCCCCCCCTAATTTTTTCTGGGTTTTGTGTCTATGCAAGTTTTCAACACTGCGCATGTGTGCCCATGTGGTGCTGCCATGTGGCACACAATGCGTTCACAGCCACATGGCAGGGAGGAAGCAAACTGGCAACAAAGTTAGAACCCATCCCTGACTACAGGTAGTCTTCGACTAACATTCACAATTGAGTGCAAAATTTCTGTGGCTAAGCGAGACATTTGTTAAGTGAATTTTGCCCCATTTTATGATTTTTCTTGCCATGGTAGTTTGTTGTGGTTCAGCCTGAGGCTGCTCAGGGACCAGCTGTGTCTCTGCTGGCTCCATGCCTGGAGGAGGATGACAGCGAAGAGGAGGGGGCTGAGCAGTCAGACGGGGGATGGGACAGCCAGGAATGGGATGAGGATGAACAGCATGAGAGCCCCGGGGGTGGGGCTCTCCCCAGCCAGTAGCTTGGAATCATTAGGGGATGACGCACAAGCTGTCATTGACATGCGACAGAGACGTTCAGAGCAAAGAAAGGAGCAGTTAAAGAAGTATTATCACCATTGAATTAGAAACAGCTGGGTTTGGGTGTGGTCCTCATCAGCAGGGTTTAAAAAGCAGGCAAGCCCTTGAAGCCATGTGGAGTGTTATCAATTGGAGTTACGGTGTCCTGCTTTGTTCTCAGCGTCTCTGTTCCTGGCTTGTGGCCCAGCAGTTTGGAAGACCCATGGGAGGTGTAAGTCTGCTATCTACAGCCTCGGCTTGGCAGCAAGAATCCTGTATTGCTGCATGGACTTTTGCCTTCGTGGATATATCTGAAGATACAGCATTTTCCTGTTTGTAAGGACATTTTCTGTTACCTGTGTTTTTCTTGAATTTTATAAACTGCCTTTGCCTTTTACCGGTGTGTTTGGCTTCTCTTTTTGGGTTGGTATTGGCTTCCGGAGTGACCCAGACAGAACAGTTGTTAAATGAATCACTGCAGTTATTAAATTAGTGACACATTTGTTAAGTGAATCTGGCTTCCCTATTGACTTTGCTTATCAAAAATTTGCAAAAGGTGATCACATGACCTCAGAACACTGCAACCATCATAAATATGAGTCAGTTGCCAAGGGTCTGAATTTATTTATTTGTTTGTTTGTTTGTTTGTTTGTTTGTCCGTCCGTCCGTCCGTCCGTCCGTCCGTTCCTTCACTCACTCACTCACTCACTCACTCACTCACTCATTTATTTATTGGACTTGTATGCCGCCCCTCTCTGAGGACTCGGGGAAGCTCACAACATATATAAGAAACATAGTGGTACATCCTACCCAATTAATATAATTAAAAACCCTAAAAAATCCTAAAATAATTAAACCAGTCATAATCATTCATTCCATAAAACACATTAAAAAACACTTGTTGGTCAGGGGGAAAGATCTAATGACCCCAGGCCTGGTGACAAAGATGAATCTTTAAACTCGTTTGGAAGGCAAGGAGTGTGGGGCAGTGCAAATCTCCAGGGGGAGCTGATTCTAGAGAGCCGGGGCCCTCACATAGAAGGCTCTTCCCCTAGGTCTTGCCAGTTGAGGAATTTGGATCATGTGACCATGGAGGGGATGCTGTAATGGTCATAAGTGTGAAAAACAGTCATAAGTCATTTATTTTCCAGTGCCGTTATAACTTCAAACAGTCACTAAGCAAACTCTTGCAAGTCGAGGACTAATTGTTCTCTTTCTTTTCATTCATTCCTGCAACCATGAACTGAAGCAAGAATTCAAAGTGAGATCTGGACAGCAATGCAAAATACTGGAAAAATAATGATTGCCTGTTTAATCCAGTGGGTTAGGGAGCCTCTTTGAAGAACGGGATAATTTTTGTCCTTGGTTTTCACATCATTGGTCCCAGAATCCTTTGAACAACATTGATGGAGTTCCTCTTCCATCTGCTACTTAAGTAGTCTGTCTTTGTGTGCGTGTCTCTCTTTGTGTGTGTGTGCACGCATGCGTGTATGTGTGTGTGGTGTGTACAAGTTTGACTCCAGGTGCACAGTCCTGAAATCTTAATAGGCAACTCCCTCCCCCCCTCCATAAACAA
Source organism: Erythrolamprus reginae (assembly GCF_031021105.1). NCBI lineage: Eukaryota > Metazoa > Chordata > Lepidosauria > Squamata > Dipsadidae > Erythrolamprus > Erythrolamprus reginae. Next base: position 277,793,954 of record NC_091951.1, read on the forward strand.
TACAAAAGGAGTTGACAGGTCTGAAAGGGGCTGATGTGAAAAGATAATTAAGTGCTTTAGAGAGTGTCAAGAGTCAATAGCTCAGCACTGTCAGCACTCTCTTGTGTTACAGGCTATAATTAGATGGCATGGAGGTATAAGGGATGTTTGGCAGCTTATTTCAGCATGATCTCTGCAGGGAAAAAGCAAAGAGCTGTCTCCAAGTTAGACACTGCAAAAGAGGTGGGACATGAGATTAAAACACACACACACACACACATAGCACCACCACCTTCAGAGGACTTACACAAATAGCTCCCCCCCTCAGGAAGTTACCCCAGTCAATGCCTTTTCCATCCATCTGGACCTTTGTGACCTCCTGTTCCAAAAGAAGAATAAGGTGATCCCAAATAATCTTTTGATTCATACTTTAAGTCCCTGGCAACTCTCTCTTTTTTATCACTTTGGGCTTATAGAAACTTTTAACGGAGGAGACTGGAGAAAGAAGTCACACAACAGGCCTTCAAAGGGGCCTCCTGTTGTTCTTTAGAGGAAAATGATAACTGAACATTAGCAACAACATGGACACCAACTGTTCCCATTGACAAATAGAGGCTCTGCTTTCTGAAACAAGGGAAAAAGTCTGTCTTCTCTTGTCTGATGACTTCTGGCTATGGATCCCACTCCTAAAGGAGTTGCAGGTGGCTTCTTTTCACTCAGTGGTCCAGAAACCTATAATGTTTATTGTTTGGTGATTTTAGTCTGTTAATTGTTTGGTGATTTTAGTACTTGTTTTATAGCTATTTTGATTTTCTACTTTAAAGTTTAAGGGGTTTTGGGGGTATTACCCATTTTAAGTTCAGGGGCTCATCAGACTAGAAAAACAGAATATAAGAGAAGTGATGATAGCTAGATAATAGTCAGCTAGCTAGATGTGCTTGCTCTAGCTATCTTTTTATCTGTCTGTCTGTCTGTCTGTCTGTCCGTCCGTCCGTCCGTCCGTCCGTCCGTCCGTCCGTCCGTCCGTCCATCCATCCATCCATCCATCCATCTATCTAGCATCCATACATCCATCCGTCCGTCCGTCCATCCATCCATCCATCCATCCATCCATCCATCCATCCATCCATCCATCTATCTATCTATCTATCTATCTATCTATCTATCTATCTATCTATCTATCTATCTATAAAGCACATCTAGGTATCTATCTAGCTATTATCTAGCTAGCTATCATCACTCCTGTTTTTCTTGTCTTATGAGCCTGTGAACTTAAGGTGGATTATACCAACTTAAACTTTAACATAAAAACTCAAAATAGCTATAAAACAAGTACTAATATCACAGATGACAGACAGACAGATATATATGGCTATAGTAAGAATTTTCTAATACAAAGATTTGAAGAGAGCTTTAACTCACAGGGTTTGAAGCATACAAGGTACAAACATCTCAGGCATACAGGAAACCAGCAATATTATAATTAGTTTATCTCTTTTGTTGACTATGCCGTATATTGCATAGGTTTCGATTTTTGAGCATACCCATTCAATCCATGCCGTTTTTTTAAAGCCTCCATTTTATATATGAGAGAAATCTGCAATCTGACAAATCCCATGGCAACTAACTTCAGTCTTACTTACAGTAGTTACTTAGTCTGAGTTTTAAGGCAGCTGTGCTTAACTTGGTGTCTTGCTAATATGTGTCTCACAATTCTTATAATTTGCAGGCAGTTTGGCTAATGCCAGGCAATTAAGCAGTGTTGTAGACGCCACACATTGTTGAACTTTGACTTAATAAAACCACTCCAAATCTAGGTGTAAGGAGTGGATGCAACAGAACATGTCTGACTATATCTTGTCTATAAATACTCATTAGTCTCCTGCTATAGGGAGGTGGAATACATCATGCGATCTTGGAATTCTACAAATGGTAGACTAAAATATCTGGGGGATATTAGGTTAGAAAGGCTAATTTAGAATGTATTCAGCTGTGCACTGGAATGTGTTGACACTGGGTTAAACATATGCTCTGAGTGAAATGTAAGATGCACTAGAATATAATAAAAGATTGATAGGTATATTTGGATTGCAAATTCTAATTCCGTGTGTAGGTTTAAATGCTTGTTAAAGGAAGAAATATGTGATGGCATGTGCTATTCATGTATACAGGATGAGAATGTGGTAGGTCTTATAATGACTTCTCCCTTTGGGTGCTTTTATAAGCACATCTAAAAATCTGAAATGACCCCTTTGAAAATTTATTGGACATGGATCTGTGAAGGTAGGTTTAATTTCCTGCTGTTGATAATTTTTGCCACATTAGTTTCTTATAGTCAGTCAAAATGAATCAAAGTATGTTTTATAAAAGTGCCCTTCTTCCAAATTCCAAGCACATCTAATTGAGTTCAGTGGTTCTTAATTCAAAATAAGGATTGCCGCCTCCTATACCCAAAGCTTCAATAATATGTGCATCTAATCATTAGCTTTACCGCCTAATCTACTTTTTCTCTTTCCTTCTAAATCAGCTTAACCTAAGACATGAAGATTCTCAGAATTAAACTCCAACACACCTGGAAGGCACCACTTTGAGAAAGGCTGTTCTACAGTAGTTAAGCAGCCTGTTTCAATAGAACAAATCTATTAACTATATTCTAAGGAACTCAGAAAATCTCTTTTGTACAACTCAAATCTCCCGGCAAGGATTTTTCACTTTCTAAAACTAGAGCATCTGCATGAATGCGAGAGAATTAGTCCTCACCAGTAATACATGTTATTGAAAAGCTAGCTCTGCGAAGCCCGTTTTCTACATCCTCTGATTTATTTTAATTAGACGTTAGCAGCAGACGAGTTCATATGATTATCGTTATAATTATTGCTCTACCCGTCGTCCACATTTCCATTAATGTTCCACTTGGTAGTTGGCAATAAGCAGAAATAAAATATTAGGACTTTTGAAATAGGAGATTACTAATTAGCACAATTCTCCAAAGATACAGAATAATTTATTAATTATGATCATCCTCATTATTCCAAAAGCAAAGCTTCCCTAGGATACCTGCGTGGTTCCTTCCAGCTTCCCCAGCAGCCCTCTCTGCTCTGTAATTGCAAAGATGTGTGTGTGGGAGCCATAGCTGACTGGGAGCCAGAAATGAAGTCTGGGGAAGGGGGAAAGGAAAGGAAGCCTGCTTTCTTTGCTCTAGCAAAAAAAAAAAGTAGTTGGGAATACAACTGGTTTTTATGCAGAAGCAAATCTCAATGAGAGCAGGAGTCAATTTTCCTTATCCTTAAAATTTCCATGAAGGTTGCATATGACTAAGCTCTGGCACTCCATCCAAGTACTAGATCCATGGGGTCTTTGGTGCTCTTTGAACTTGGTTTGTTTCCTTGCAAATGTTTCATTATCCAGGTTAATATTATTATTATTATTATTATTATTATTATTATTATTATTATTATTATTATCATCATCATCATCATCATCATCATCATCATCATCATTATCATTATTTATTAGATTTGTATGCCGCCCCTCTCCGCAGACTCGGGGCAGCTCACAACAGTGATAAAACAATATACAATAACAAATCTAATATTAAAAGTCTAAAATAACAATTTAACATTAAAAGCCTAAAAACCCCATTATTTAAAAAGCATACACAAAAACATACCATACATAAAACTACATAGGCAATGCGAGATGTCTCAGTTCTCCCATGCCTGATGGCAGAAGTGGGTTTTAAGAAGTTTACGAAAGGCAAGGAGGGTGGAGTCAATCCTAATCTCTGGGGGGAGCTAATTCCAGAGAGTCGGGGCCACCACAGAGAAGGCTCTTCCCCTGGGTCCCACCAACCAACATTGTTTAGTCGACGGGACCCGGAGAAGGCCAACTCTGTGGGAACTAAATGGCCGCTGGGATTCGTGCGGCAGAAGGTCTCGCAGTAACATCATCTGTGTGAGAAGGGGTGTCAAACTGGATTTCTTTGAGGGCTTCGATCCTCCATGTGCTGGCAGGCGGGGTGGGGAAACAGAGATAGGAAAGATGGGATGGACACAGGGGTGGGCTACTGCCCGGAAGGGGGAAACGCAGTGGGGTAGTGAAAATGGAGCTCCACCCCAGAGTACCCAATTTGCACTGAAAGATGTTGAAAGAAAATGCAGGGTGTCCTGCATAAGATTAGATTAGATTAGATTTATTGGATTTATATGCCGCCCCTCTCCGCAAACTCGGGGCGGCATAAGACATGCCCACAGTGTGGTAGTAAAAACATTTGGTAGCCCTTCACTGGACGGACACCTCCTGCACCACTCTGCCAATGAAAATGGGGCACGGGGGCACCTGTGGCCACCCCATGCCTCATTTTTGCCCTCCATGGCCTCCAGCAGCACTTTGTCAGCCAAAAACAGGTCACACAGAGGTCCCAGGAGACCTCTGCATGGTCCATTTTTGGCCTCCCTGCCTTCCAGCAGCACTCTGCTGGTCAAAAACAGGCCACACAGAGGGGACCCAGATTGTTAGGGGGTGACTCTGTAAATTGTTTAGGCACTGTAAGTTTAATTTACACTGTACATGTAAATTGTTTAGGCACTGTATGTGTTATTGCTATTGCTATTCCTAGTCCTACAACAGAGCTGTATTGCTACTCCTAAAACAGGGCTGGGGAACTCTGGGAGATGAACCCACACATCTTACAGTTGCCAAGTTTAGGGACCTAAATGTCAGAGCAATCCTTTATTAGGAATCCTTCAAGATCCCATTGTATTTGTTGTGTTTACCAAGAGAATAATAGTGCCAGGTCAGTTTTTCAGAGCATTTCTGGGATGTCTCCCCTATGCTGAATGACTTCTATTTCTGTCTTTTCTTTTTCACCGAACCCAGGTGAAGAATGAAGAAGGCTCTGTAATAAAATTAAATGGCTTTGTGAATAACAGGGAAGACAGGATGCTGAGTCTGTGATTTACAAAAATAAAAATAGCCGTCCATGATATACCAATGGCAGAGATACTAATGGGTGATTTATGAGGTGTAGTTTTTAGTGACTGGATGTTAAAGATAGTAAGAACCAAGGACATATGAAAGGGGGGGAAAGGTGGAAATGTACACACTCATCTACATTTATAGACCCATATTGCTTGTTGGATAGGCACAAAAGAAAAAAAAGGAATGGGATTATCCTACCCTCAGATGCCAATAAAATTTGGCTTCTCTTATCTTGTACCACAGAGGGATTCAGCACAGGTGGTGTGTGTGTATGAGTAGTTCCTGCATTTCTTAATTTTATGTAATCAGATTAGTACGCAGCCCCAAGCTTGTATTTAACTACACAGGGAAAGAAGTAGGAAGTGGAATGCACCCTTCCTTAAGTAACAGTATCATATCAGCTATGAACAAGAAAGAAGCAAGCCCTTGAAGTTGAGTCTCTCCAGTCTTATGCTTCCAAAAGGCATTGGCTGCCAATCAGTTTCCGGTCACAATTCAAAGTGTTGGTCATGACCTTTAAAGCCCTACATGGCATTGGACCAGAGTACCTCCGGAACCGCCTGCTACCGCACGAATCCCAGCGACCGATAAGGTCCCACAGAGTTTGCCTTCTCTGGGCCCCGTCGACTAAACAATGTCATTTGGCGGGCCCCAGGGGAAAAGCCTTCTCTGTGGCAGCCCCGGCCCTCTGGAACCAACTCCCCCCGGAGATTAGAACTGCCCCCACCCTTCCTGTCTTTCGTAAACTACTTAAGACTCACTTATACCGCCAGGCATGGGGGAGTTGAGACACTTTTCCCCCAGGCTATTTTTTATACTTTGTTTTATGTTTGGTATGAATGTTGCTGTTTGGTTTTTAAGTAATGATAGGGTTTTATATGTTTTTAATATTAGATTTGTTCCACTGTTATATTGTTTTTATTGCTGTTGTGAGCCGTCCCGAGTCTTCGGAGAGGAGTGGCATACAAATCTAATAAATAAATAAATAAATAAATAAATAAATAAATAAATAAATAAATAAATAAATAAATAAATAAATAAATAAATAAATAAATAAATAAATAAATAAATAAATAAATAAATAAATAAATAAATAAATAAATAAATAAATAAATAAATAAATAAATAAATAAATAAATAAATAAATAAATAAATAAATAAATAAATACATACATACATACATACATACATACATACATACATACATACATACATACATACATAAATAAAATGTTGAAGGGGGAAAAATGCTGCATGGTTAAAGCTGTGTAAATGAACTCACCAGACAAATATTGCCTTCCACCTAAGACAGAGACGGGCAATTAATCTTCCCAAAGGGCCACCTGAATAATTGGGACTGTGGGAGGGGGCCCAAGCAATAACTATTACCTCACGGTTTGACCAAGGAAATGGTAGCCCAGATCCCTTCATGTGAGCCCAGATCCCCTCATGTGATGTCCACCAGCACCTCCTCAGGCTGCTCCAGGCAAGAGGCAAGCACTACAGAGGCACAGAAAAGTGCTATCTCCCCTCACCCTCCTGTGTTTGCCAGCTGACTAAAGCAACACCCTGCTGACTGCGCCTAGTCAGATCTGACTTGGCTTCTTTTTCTGAGCCCTGAGGCTTCTTTACATTTGATCTCTAATTTTCAACTGATCTCACATGGACCGGACAGGGTTGGCCAAAGGCCCATTGTTCCAGGGGCTATAAAATGTCCCGGTTTGATCTAAAGCCAAAGTATAGCTACCTCCAGTGGGGTGCTGTAACTGGGCTTGTTGACCAGAAGGTTGGCAGTTCAAGACCCAAGTACCACATGATGGGATGAGTTCCCATTATTTTCCCCCAGCTCCTGCCAACTTAGCAGTTGAAAAGCATGCAAGTGGAAGCAGAAAGCAAGGGAAAATGGAAGGTAGCACTTTAGTGGAACAACTTTCTGTGTTCCTTAGCATATAAATAATAATAATAATAATAATAATAATAATAATAATAATAATAATAATAATAGCACAGGAAACCATTATCTTTCTGAAAGAAAGGTATTTTGCACCCTCTCTACATGTTCAATGTACATGTACAGCTAAAAAAAAAGTTCTCTCCCGCTCTTCCTCATGCCTTTTTCCTGTGCTTGTGTACATGCCGCCACACTTGGCCAAGCGGCCAACTTGTTATCTCCCTTTTCCCTGCGCAGGGCATTGTAAGAGAGCACGCCCTACTATGTCCCTCATGCTTGGGGCCTGAGAGGGCAGGAGGAGCGGAAGGCAGAGTGGAAGGCATCTACTCTGGTTTTGACTTCACTCTGACCCTCCCACCAGCCCCCACAGCTGCCAAAAATGGGGAGGGGAAAATGGGTGGAATGGAGCAAACGACCTCTGCTTATTGCCCCGCTCAGGCCTAGCACTCCTGGCAAGGGTACGTGGCGCAGCTTCTCTCTCACACCCTCTCTTTGCTACTCTGCAGCCATGGACCCCCACACAGTAGCAGCACTTGCTGATTCTGCCTCCATCCTCTAAAGTTGCATTACTACTACTATTAGTCTTCTCATCCTTCCTATCACCGATCTCCCACTGATGACTATGACTGTAACTTGTTGCTTGTATTCTTACGGTTTATATTGATTGTTTCTTGATTGCTTATTTGACCTCTGTGACAATCATTAAGTGTTGTACCTCATGATTATTGACAAATGTATCTTTTTTATGTACACTGAGAGCATATGCACCAAGGACAAATTCCTTGTGTGTCCAATCACACTTGGCCAATAAAAGAATTCTATTTCAGCTTCAGGATGTACAGATTAATGCAGTGTTTTTCAACCAGGTTCCGCCAGAAATCTGATGACAGCAAAGAGTTCCCCTGAAGAAAAAAGTTTGAAAAACACTGGTGTAGGGTATTCTGTTCCGAGTGGAGAATGGAGGGATCTTCTAGTAAACTACCTCTAGACATTTTCTAGAATGTTTATGTATGAAATATGATGTGGATTCAAGAAAGATGAGCTGTATTCAAGGATTGGTCTGGCAAAAGTTTTGTATGCTCTGGTTAGTAGTGTGAGATTACCGGAGCAGAAGCTACATATACTTTACTATTCCTTCTTCCCTTATGATATTTGATTTTATTTGTATTTTATACTATAATAAACTTTAACTTTTCTAAAAAAAAAAATACAAATAAATGATGATTTTTGGCCAGACCCTAGAGGCATCACCAAGATTTTGAATGCCATACAGGCACTCCAGCTTACAATTTACAAGCATTCATTTAGTGACCATTCAAAGTTACTATGGTACTGAAAAAAGTGAAGATTAGCTGTATATGGCTTTGAGGCTACCAGCTGAGCATCCTAGATTAGAGAATGAGAAACAGCTAAAAAAACAATGTTAAAATGTACAGTACCTTCACATCCCTATATGTTCAAGTTTGTACCTTCTTTTAAAGTAAAGACTTCTAACGGAGCAGTTTGTGACTTTCTTTTAAAGTACGGACTTCTAATGGAACGAGCTGTGTCTTGGGGGATCATTTGTACAATTGTTTGACTAAATGTAGGCCTTCAGGAATTGTTCCTTGAGGAACTTCAGATCCAGATCAACGGGACTGGAAGAGCTGTTTCTTCTCATTTTCTCCACTATGAAAACACACGATTGCTGATGATATCTTCAGGGTATTGTTTAGAAGAAATCATTTGTACTTTTCACAGGGAAAAAACAACAACAAAGAACAAAATCTAAAACTCCATTGAGGTAAAATATAAGCACTTACTAGTACTAATAAAAAGAAAACACAGGTCTGAGCAGATAAAAAGACGTCCTTCCTTCCCCCTTTTGTTGAAACAATTCAACAAGCTGTTTAAAATGTTAAACCTAAGTGATTTTTAAAAAAACATTTACATATTACAGTTCTTTGGCACTTGAAATAATTTGTATTTTTTTTAAAAAGGGGGCTTGTTAAAATGGGAGGGGGCATCTTTCTGACAATCAGAAGGAAAAAAGAGCAGAATTTTAAATTGCCCCCTTTGACATCAATAAATAATGAGAGCAAAATTGCTTTTTTACAAATGTAAATGAAATGCAATAAGCAAATTTGACTAATCTGCCAGTTTGATTGCTTTGTTTGGTATTTCACCACAATGAGCAAAGAGAGTAGTATTCAAAAAAAGAGGTTTGGAATGAGGATTCATGTAAATTTGAATTTTATCAAATAGAACAGGAAACGGGGTGTGGAGACCCTAAAAATTCAAAACTCAAAAGGCTCTTTTCAGGGGTATCAAGGCAACAGAAAAGTATAAAGTTCTGTTTTGTAGGGTGAAATAATTAATATTCAATACATGTTTCATTTTCTCACACAGAAGCACACAAATGCATCTTTTATTATTTATTAACATCATGATATTTTAAAGCCCATGTGTGCTGAAAAAAGTACCGCTGGGTTTAACGAAAATTATTTTCAGCAAAAGTAATGAATGTATTTCAGTATGTTTATTATGAAATATAATAAAACAAAAATCCAGAATGACGGCAAAACATAAAGAATACCAATACAACTAAAAACAATCCAAAAAGCCCCAAAGAATTAAGTCTGTGTTTCTGTAGATAAATTTGGTGGACTTCAAGACATTAGTAAAAATGTGGACATTTTATGTAGACAAAGGCATGGAAGAAGAACTTTTAGATTTTAAATTCTGAAGAAGAGGTGGGTACCCTAACTCAGTGTTTTTCAACCAGTGTGCTGCGATGCACTAGTGTGCCGCGAGACATGGTCAGGTGTGCCGCGAAGCTCAGCAAGAGAGAGAAAGAGAGAGAAAGAAAGAAAGAGAGAGAGAGAAAGAGAAAGAGAGAGAGAGAGAGGGAGGGAAGGAGGGAAAGAGAAAGAGAGCAAAAAAGATAGGAAGGAAGGAAGAGAGAAAGAAAGAGGGATGGAGAGAGAGAGGAAGGAAGAGAGAGAAAGACGGAGAGAAATAGAGCAAAAGAGAGGAAGAGAGAGAATCTTTTTGTCCAAACTTTTTTTAGCCCCCCCATCCCCACCCCCATTCAATGTGCCCCATGATTTTGTATATGAAAAAAATGTGCCATAGCTCAGAAAAGGTTGAAAATCACTGCCCTAACTTAGCCCACTGCTGGTTTGCTTCCTCCCACGCCATGTGGCCATGCTTTGTGGGCACATACGTGCTTTGCATGCCCATGCATGTGCAATGCCAATTTTTTAAAAAAAAAATCCCCCCCAAAAGCCAAAAACAAGAAAGTGATGCATGCACAGTGCTGGAAATACGGCTCCTGCACATGCTCAGAAGAAGAAAAAAACTGGGAAAAATTCCAGAAAAAAATAAAATAAATAAAATAAAATAAATAAAATAAATAAATAAAAAGACCGGAATGAACCGGTCCAGTTCATGGACCGGAATGAACTGAACTGGTTCCATGATGCCATTATGACATTCCCAGGGGGTTGCTACTGGTTTGAACTGGTCCAAACTGGAGGAACCCACCTCTGCTCTGAAGTATGATTTCCAATTTTTTATTCTCTTATAGTTGTTTGTAAATTTGATTTGCATTGTTAATTCCAACTATACACAATCCGTGGTGTAATTCTGCACCATGCAACGTTGGCTCCTTGGAGTAAACCATAAATCATGCAAAAATGAATGAATGAATACATCCCTATTTCAGAGGGGAGCACCTCACAACATTAATTAATGTTTTCAGGAATACATAACTGAACTACTACATAGAACTAGCCTTGAAGACTACTTTGAAATTTTGGTTATCCTGGACTGCAGTTACCAAGAATAGTTCACTTATTGACATTGAACACGTTACATTTGTGCTCCAGTACTTTCATTGGCTGCCAGTTAGCACCTACATGCAATTCAAGTTCACTTAGCATGAAAACATCTTCAGGGCTACTAGTTCCAACACATATTGACCAGGCCAATTTGTCTGTCCCAGGAAAAAATGTTGGTAGTCTACCATTTATTTAAGATGTACTGTATACTGTTTTTCCATGGTAGAATCTATAGTTTATGATACTTTCCTACTAGAATAGAATAGAATAGAATAGAATAGAATTCTTTATTGACCAAGTGTGATTGGTCACACAATGAATTTTTCTTGGTGCATATGCTTTCAGTGCACATAAAAGAAAAGATACATTTGTCAAGAATAATGTGGTACAACACTTAATGATTGTCATAGGGGTCAAATAAGCAATCAAGAAACAATCAATATTAATAAGAATCTTAGGATACAAGCAACAAGTTACAGTCATACAGTGGGAGGAAATGGGTGATAGGAATGATGAGAAAAACCTAGTAGAAATAGAAGTGCAAATTTAGTAAAATGTTTGACAGTGTTGAGGGAATTATTTGTTTAGTAGAGTGATGGTGTTTGGGAAAAAAACTGTTCTTTTGTCTAATTGTCTTGGTGTGCAGTGCTCCGTTGTGACATTTTGAGGGTTGGAGTTGAAGCAGTTTATGTCCAGGATGCGAGGGTTCAGCAAATATCTTCACATCTCTCTTTTGACTTTTTGATTACTAAAACAGAGATATTCTGAATGACGTTATCTAGAATAGATGGCTGTTCACAAGTCTTTAGATTTTATAATTTTACTAGAGAAGGGGAGGTTGTAATCTTACATTACTATAAACTGCTGAAAGTTTTGAAACTATGGCAGGTAACCTGGGTGAAATGCTCCTAGTCATCATAAAGCTGGTAGTGATTGCAGTGCAAGGCTTCACCCACCTGTCTGGATGTTGCCATTTGGGTTCCTTCACCCTCTGCCATGCGCAAAACATTCTATGCAAGCGCAGAGGGTAAAAGAACCCAAACGGTGGTATCCAGGCAGGTGGGCAAAGCCTCGTGTTGCAATTGCTATAATCTCTATGACGACTGGCAGGCATGCCTGAACCGTGAGCATGTCACCCCCCTGGCAGGTAATAATTGCAGCAGAGGCGGAGTAACGACACGGACACAAAGAGCTGGATTTAAAATGGGTCATTTTTATTAATTAAATTTGCATAATTTATTCATTAAATTAGCATAAATGTAACTATAACCCTAACAAGGACCCGCAGGGTCAAACAATTGCTTCCGGGGCGGAAAATGACGTCAGAAAAACTTCTGGGGCAACTAATGGGCGTAGCTCCATGCTGATCCAGGTGAAGGGCCCTGCCCTCACCAGGATCTCTGCCATGCACCTGCATGTGGGAGGTCTCACTGTCTAACCCCTGGAAGGGGAAAGAAATGGGCGGGACCCAAAGACAGGTTCCCCCCAATTGCTCAGGCCGCTAGCACCATGAGCCTTTGGAGAGAACCTGTCAATCATCCCCAAGGATGCCCAACAGAGAACAGCAGTTGCTAAACACCACCCAGTTTTCCACCCCTAACCTGCCTACCCAAATGACCAGAGGTAAACCAATTAGCCTAAACAGGGGGGCGAAGCACCCCCTAACCGCGTATCCGTCACAGCAGTGTGGAATAGGCGAAAAAACGGTCGCAGAAAAATACTGAGACCGCCAAAAATTTCTATTCAGCCCCCCTAAGGGCGACCCACAGTGGCACATTGAAAGATAGGGAGGGCGGGTGGGTACCCGCTCTGTCGTCATCAGGGCGAAAAGGAGGCCCGAAGCCTGCGCAGCCCTTTTTATAGGGCTGGCAGGCTCCGTCCCCGACGACGTCATCGGCTATGGACGATGCTTCCCAAAATGGCCAGGATCTCGCGAAATCTTGTGAGATCCAGGCCCCCAAGATGGCGGCTACACCGAGGGCTGTGTCTCCCTGGCCCTGCGGCAAATCCGGGCCGGGGAGTCAGTCACCGGCCGGGCAATCTAATAAATCTGTTTAAATAAGTAAATATACTTTTCTTTTATCATCATCCACCGTTCAGTGGAGAAATTGCATCTGTATTTGTTTGGGACCAATCAACTAAGGTGTCACTTCATTCCAGTCTCTTTTGCTTTTAAACACCTAAGAAAACCATGATCAAATCGTCCAATATCCTGTTCATGTTTTCCCCAGGGGAAAAAAAAGAGATGCTGCTTCTCTCTCTCTCTCTTTCTGTTTAAAACACTTTAAGTCTATTTTTGTGACAGAGTTGAGCCATGTTACAAGATGGTTGAGAGTTATGACAAGATGGCAGAGCTAAGCTTTGTTACAAGATAGTTGAGTTGTTACAAGGTGGTGGAGTTGAGCTTTGTTGCAAGATGGCTGAATTTTTAAAGGGGGAGGGTAGAGTTGAGCATGTCCCAAGATGGTTGCAATATGTGGTTGAAAGATGGTTGAGAGAGACATTTTCTTTTCTTTTCCTCCCTGGGGCATATTTCTGTGTCATTTTATAGCATCTCTATCTGTCCACATGCCCACCTAAAAAAACACCCTGATGGCTTCCAGTGAAATTTAATTGCAGCACAGAAAGACAGGAAGGCTGCAACCTGTCACAAAGATGACATTATAAAGATATAGAGGACAGTAGTTTTTGACCACTCGGTAAATGGGATAAGTGCCAGAAGTCTTCAACCCACGAATAATTTTTTCCCCCTAAAATAATGTTCTTGAAAGTAGTTTCTCCAAGAATGTTTTTCCCTAAAATACTGTTCTTGAAAGTAGTTTTTCTTCTCTCAAACTAGTCATTAAAAATAATAATTTCTTATCAGGCCACTAATCTTTTAGAGGAGTGTGGCCAGGACCAACTTTCAAATGAAGGGTCTCAGTGGCTAGTCTTTGGCAAAATTCTTGAAAAGAAAATAATCCAAATTCAGTTTCATCAACAATTTTTTAGAAGAACTTTTTCTCTTATCATTAGTTGTGGTAAATTTGCTAAATAGATTTGATATGAAGAGCATAATGATTCTTCATTAAATTTATGGGTCTGCAGGGAAAAAAAACCCCCTCCACTTGTTTTTATTTAAATAAAGGCATTTATTTCATTTCCATTCATTTTATTTTTTCTTATTCCTCTAAATTACCTTTATTTTATTTTGCGTTTTTAAAATGTTAGTTGCAGTAGGAGTCACAACTAGTGTTGGGTGAACCGAACTTGCAAAGTTCAGGTTCATGCCAAACTTTGCAGTATTCGGCATGCTGAAACCGAAACCGAAAGTTCGAGTTCGCTGCCCGGGAGGAGAGTGGGGAATCCCATCATGGGATTTCCCACCTCCTTTTGCTTGTAGCGCCGCAAGCAAAAGGAGGTGGGGAATCCCATGAAGGGATTCCGGGGGCGGGACTTTGACATCACAGAGACTCCTTCCTCCCCGTTTTGGCCAGCCAGGAAGTAGTCCCCGTGAAGTCAAAGCCCCGCCCCCAGAATCCCATCATGGGATTCCCCACCTACTTTTGCCTGCAATGCCACTTCATTATTTCTGTAAAAATAAAAGGAAGCAAAAGGAGGTGGGGAATTCCCCACCTCCTTGTTTATTTTTACAGAAAAGGACACCGCAGCGGCTTGCTGCTGCTTGGGTTCAGGTTCGGGTTCGGGTTCGGCGAACTCACCCAAACTTCACGGCAAATTTCGAGTGAGTTCGCCAAACCCGAACTTCTTTGGGTTTGCCCAACACTAGTTACAACCAATATAAGCCATATGTCAAGACATTTCTGCATTTCCCTTTAAATGTTGGTTTAATTCACGTTGAATGGGTTCACATTAAAAATCTGAGCTAAATAATTTTATTTCCCACCTACCAAAACGTTAGCTGTGTATTTTGTTGTCAACTATAACTCCTCTGTTACTTCACAAGCCATTCTAACTAGTTTAAAAATTTGTTGCAATGAAAAACAAATGAGAAGCAATCAAATAGGCAAGAAATGTACTCATGAATTTGAATTCCCATTCTATTTTATGCTTGAAATAAATACAGCTTATTCACTTCATTTTTTCATTCAGTTTAAAATAAATACATAGCTATCTGTATTTATTGTAAAGTTCTTTGAGCCTGTTTTAGATCTGCTAATACTGAAGTATTGTAGAGTGGTATATTTCTTGATTTTTGTTCCTCCAAATATTATTCATGTCATTATTTTTACCTATATGGCTCATGTTTAAATGGTTGTCCATTAGAACATAAGAAGAGCCATGCTGAATCAGTCCAAAGCCCATCGAGTCCAGCATTCTGGGTCACACAGTGGCTCAACAATTGTACATGGGGATCTTGAGCAGAAAGAGAAGGCAAAACATAAAATTTCTTAAATTTCTTAAGATAGATTCAGCTACTATTGGGAGAGGTTTGAACCTGCAGTTGTTGTAAGTGGCTTCTTAAGATGTCATTCTCTTCCCTGACTTTTGGAGCATCAGGTAGTAAATGAGATGCACATTCACCTCCTGAAAGAACCCTGCCCCCCTGCACAGTCTTGACATAGGGGCAGGGTGAAGATTGTTGAAGAAGATGGGTATGTGTCAAATGGAGTGTGATTATGTCACTCATTTAATTTTCCATTGTATATAATTTAAAAGCATACTGTCATGGTAGTTTTGATAATTAAAATAAGTTCCCATTGTTGTTTATAATTATCGTTTTAAAACTTGACATTTGAAGGTTGCCTTTGTGTCTTAATTTTCTTTTCAAAGTATGTGCTGAGTTGAGGGGAACCTTGTTTTAGCCACTGGGTTTTGGGTTGCTGCCCTAGCATGATCCATGAAATCAAGAACTTGTAATTGGAGCTCAGCTATTCAAAGCAGATGCATATTTGCACTTCTCCTTGGACATAACAGAAGCACAACTGTTGGACTTGGGCCAATGCCAGGAAGCCAAATGAATGGAATCTGAGAATCACTCCTGGGATTGACTTATTTGCTCCGAGTCCTCGGAGAGGAGCGGCATACAAATCTAATTAAGTAAGTAAGTAAGTAGGTAGGTAGGTAGGTAAGTAAGTAAGTAAGTAAGTAAGTAAGTAAGTAAGTAAGTAAGTAAGTAAGTAAATAAATATTTGTTTAGTTGGGAGGTAGCCAATGCTGCGGTATATGTTCACCTGCTACCTGACATTCTGCAGGGATATCAGCCTGTCCCAAACCTGTGTCACTCTTGGTCTGGCTAATTCCACCACAAAATAAGAATATGAAAAAAATCTTTTAACATCCCAATTATTGGGTTCCTCTCAAAGTTAAGCAGATGCACATGAGTTACTGCAATATTACTGATTCTACAATCAAGGGAAAAGATTTGTGCTTATGAGAGATGAAATATGCAATACAGAAATCATCTAAATTAGTTTTATCCCAATATTTTTGACATAGTAAAGATTTGGACATCTTCTGGATGATTCAGCAGTAGTGACTGTGAAAGGGATCTCGGAGTCTTGGTGGATAACCAACTAAATATGAGCCAGCAATGTGCAGCAGCAGCTAAAAAGGCCAACACAATCCTAAACTGTATCAACAGGGAGATACACTCCAAGACCAGAGAGGTATTAATACCACTCTATAACGCCTTGGTCAGCCCACATCTGGAGTATTGCATTCAGTTCTGGTCATCACACTTCAGAAGAGACAGAAACTCTGGAGAAGGTACAGAAAAGAGCAACCAAAATAATTAGGGGACTAGAAACCAAGACTTATGAAGAGAGTTGCTGGAACTGGGCATGGATAGCCTAGAGGAAAGAAGGGCCAGGGGGGACATGATAGCAGTCTACAGGTAGTTGAGGGTTTGCCACAGAGAGGAAGGGGTCACACTGTTTTGAGGGTTTGCCACAGAGAGGAAGGGGTCACACCAGAGGGACAGATGAGGAACAACGGTTAGAAGCTGACCAAGGAGAGATTCAACCTAGAAATAAGGAAGAACTTCCTGATGGTCAGAGCGATCAGCCAGTGGAACGCCCTGCTAGCGGAGGTTGTGAACTCCCCAACTTTGGACATTTCCAAGAGAAGATTGGACTGTCATTTGGCTGGGGTGCTGTAGGATTTCCTGTTTAAGCAGGGGGTTGGACTTTATGATCTGCATGGCCTGTTTCAACTCTAATAAATAAGTAAATAAATAAATTCCCAATTTTTCATCTCTGGCAAGGAGGCTGCAGCACTCCTCTAAGAAAGTTTCTACAATTTGGGGTTGAGAAAATACTTTTTAACCTGGAAGGTGCTGTGTCCAGTGGATTTGCCACATACCTCCCGGAGACCAATAAGAGCACACAGAGTTGGCCTCCTCCAGGTCCCATCGACTAAGCAAAGCAGGTTGACAGGGCTGTGGGGGAGTGCCTTCTCTGTTACCACTCCGGCTCTATGGAATCAACTCCCCTCCTGCCAAAGTCCGTACTGCTCCCACACTAATGCCTTTCCATAAGGCCACAAAGATCTGGTTTTGCCGGCAGGCCTGGGGGCCTTAAATTAACAGCCATCATGCCAAAATTGTATGAATGCTATGCATGCATGTTGACTGTTTAGTTTATTATGGATTTTAATCTGGGTTTTATGGTTAGAATTTGTATACATGGGGCTACCTTTGAAAAGTGTTCGGAAACTTCAGATCGTGCAGAATGCAGCTGCGAGAGCAATCATGGGCTTCCCTAGGTATGCCCATGTTACACCAACACTCCGCAATCTGCATTGGTTGCTGATCAGTTTCTGGTCACAATTCAAAGTGTTGGTTATGACCTATAAAGCCCTTCATGGCATAGGACCAGAATATCTCCAGGACCGCCTTCTGCCGCACGAATCCCAGCAACCGGTTAGGTCCCACAGAGTTGGCCTTCTCCGGGTCCCATCGACTAAACAATGTCGTTTGGCGGGACCCAGGGGTAGAGCCTTCTCTGTGGCGGCCCTGACCCTCTGGAACCAGCTCCCCCCGGAGATTAGAACTGCCCCCACCCTCCTTGCCTTTCGTAAACTCCTTAGAACCCACCTCTGCCGTCAGGCATGGGAGAATTGAGACATCTCCCCCGGGCCTATACAGTTTATGTATGGTATGTTTGTGTGTATGTTTGCTTTTAATAATGGGTTTTTTAGTGTTTTTAAATTATTAGATTTGTTGTACATTGTTTTATTGTTGCTGTGAGCCGCCTCGAGTCTACGGAGAGGGGCGGCATACAAATCTAATAAATAATCATAATAATCATAATATTTGACTTCTTTTTAATTGTTTTTTGTATTATATTGTTGTAAGCCATGCTGGGTCCTTCGGGACTGGGCAGCATAGAAGTCAAATTAAATAAATAATTAACAAATAAATTGGTACCAACCTGCCTCCTTAAAAATGTTGGAAGTGGGGCTATTTGTCTAATAAAATATTTAATTTTCCAATTAGAACAAATGCTTGAGAACCAGTGTGGTCTAATGTTTAATATACCAGTTTAGAAACTGGGAGATTGTGAGTCACAAAGCCAGCTAAGTGATTTGAGGCCAGTCATTCTCTCCCAGCCCTAAGAAGCAGACAATGGCAAACACTTCCAAAATCTTGCCAAGAAAACTGCAGGGACTAGTCCAGGCAGACACCAAGAGTGATGACTGACTGAAAGGTACATATTTTGCATGCATATACACTGATATACAAAGATGCTTCAGCGTAGCTGTAAAAATATCTACTGAGAAAAGCAGCCATGTTCAATAGAGTGATAATGGATGGAACACCATATTTAGCCATATTCTTTCTATACTTTTATCACTATAAATCATATCTGACCTTGTTTTCTCTTACAAATTTCCAAATCATCTTTATCATTCCATAAGGGAAAAAAAAGAGACAAGATGGTTCAATTTTAAAACATTAAAAAGCCACCAGTCAAAATAAAAGTGCAAAGAGCCAGGAGCTGATAAATCTTAATTAAAGAAGGGCAGAAACTCCTTTTGTATGAAAAGGGAACAGGTTTCCTTGAATAGACATGTGTCAAGGTTCCAAATAGCATCCAAAAATAAGAGTCCAAGTCAAAGTATTCCTCGAAGTCACAATTTATTAATAGAGCTATATTGGTACATCTGGGTGACACCAAATCTGAAGTCCTCCAGGTTTCACCACCAAGTTGAAAGTTCAGGTTCTTGTCCCCCAACCCACAAATCCATCATATTGTCCAATCTTCATTTGCCATGTTGGCAGAGTCTACCCATCTCTTTCTGTGTAGGTGCAGAGGTGCAGACATGAAGGATGACCTTTGTTTTCTAGAAAGTGTTGTGGTTAGCTCTGGCCCAGCTCCTGCCCCAGGGAATATGGGGGTGGATGCAGGGGAAACTTCAACATGTCACAGGCCTGTGTTATTGCCAACAGAGTCAGTTCAGAGTTTAGTTTCCTTCGACGAAGAAGAAGGTGGGAGTGACTCGGCAGAGGGGGGCTTGACACACAGCCCAGGCAGTCAATCTCCCTTATATTACATTGATTTGGATGAAGACGTTTTGGATCCATGCAAGCGCAGAATTATGCATAGAAGAGACCAAGTAAGGACATATTACAGGAGATAAGAGCTGCCACCTGTGTTTGGGTGGGGCTCCAGTAATTAGGGCTGCTGCTATAAATAGCAGCATGTGGGTTTGGCCGTTGTGGAAAAGTATCTGATCGCAGTTCGTCAGGAATCCTGGGTTGCTGGTTTCTGGACTTTGCTTGTTGATCTTTCATGCCTTTGAAAACAAAGCAGAGCAACGTGTGTGTGTGTGTGTGTGTGTGTGTGTGTGTCTCACTTCGTTGGAAGAAGAAGGGGTGTGAAGTTTCTTCACAGCTGCTAGCTAAGTACGTAATGACTGCTTAAAGTTAATTGTACAGACTACCCGGTTGTTTTGGGACGAGTGCTCTTTGCAATACAAAAAGAGTGCTGAGTTTATTTTGAATTTTGGGATAAAGAACATTGTTTTGAATTTTCAAACGTGTGTGTGTCTGAAATTTGTACCCTTGAATTTTCGGGAGGCTCCTTCCAGAGAGCCTGGCAGAACAGAAAGAATTTGTTATGACTACATACTAACTATTTCATACAATCCCCCCTCCCATTTTCTCACATTAGAAAATGCATAGTAGAATAGTATAAAGTATGGCAGGCCAAAGATCCCAAATAAAATAGCTTTGGCCTGACAACATGCAGTCAAGAATATCTGGAAGCTTTCGTGTAACACTGGTGTATTTAAGGTTAGACTAAAGGAAAACAGCTCGATCCAAGGGATATAAGTCAAAACATGTAGCTCCAGGGCCAACATGAATCAATTCAGATATTATGTTCAGTCTTGCTTCAGGACTGAATAGTCACTATTAGTTTTTATTGGTTCCTTAGCAAAGGAAAGAGAAAGAAAGAAAGAAAGGAAGGAAGGAAGGAAGGAAGGAAGGAAGAGAGAGAGAAAGAGGGAGGGAGGGATGGTGGGTGGGTGGGAGGGAGAGAGGAAAGAAAGAAGGAAGAAAGGAAGGAAGGAAGAAAGAAAGGAAGAAAGGAAGAAAGAAAGAAAGAAAGAAATAGATCAACATTATTCAATTGGTTTGTGATCATTTGTATCTCAGTAGCCCATAAAAATGTTATAGTGTGTGACAGACAACAAAGTCCCAATCATATGTTCATGCTCCTCATAATGCCTTCCGTAAACTCCTTAAAACCCACCTTTGCCGTCAGGCATGGGGGAACTGAAACATCTCCCCCTGGGCACGTTTAATTTATGCATGGCATGTCTGTGTGTGTGACTGTTAGCATATGGGGTTTTTTAAATATTTAAATATTTTAAATTTGTCTGATTGCTTATGATTTGTTTTTTACATGTTGTGAGCCGCCCCGAGTCTTCGGAGAGGGGCGGCATACAAATCTAAGTAATAAATAAATAATAAATAATAAATAAATAAATGTCCATCTGCAACTAAAGCAAATTATGGCCAATAAATGGGAGATCCAAGCTGTTCTTCTCAGATGAAGTTTGGGGCTCTTTCTCACACTCTCTTTTTTCCTCAGTGTGTTTGAGCATGCATGCAAGTGTTTGGCAAACATCACAGCACTCATCACATTAGAGAAAAAGAAGCCAACTCCCATTCCACTACACTTAGGAGGCCCTCAGAACAGCTGTTCACACTTCATCCAGAGGCTGCGCAGAGCACAGTTATGCTGAGTTGAAGGTCAGATGCCAATTACCGCTCACTTGTGTCTCTCTGCTGCCCCAGTCCTCTTTGCTGAGCAAAACAACCTATACAAAATAAGTGAGATTGAATAAGGCCCTCCAAAGCTCTTGTCATTGACCTTTTTTCAATGGGTCCTACTGATGACAACATCTTGAAGCAACCTGTTGGTACAAAAGGCCCAAGGGGCCAATTGAAAGTATATTTGTTTATTAGATGGATGTACCACCCATCTTGTCTAGACGTGACTATGGGTGGCTTATAAATATTAAGCCAGTTAGATATTAACAACAACAATAATAAATAACATAGAAACATAGAAACATAGAAAACTGAGGGCAGAAAAAGACCTCATGGTCCATCTAGTTTGCCCTTATACTATTTCCTGTACAGTATTTTATCTTAGGATGAATATATGTTTATCCCAGGTATGTTTAAATTCAGTTACTGTGGATTTACCAACCACGTCTGCTGGAAGTTTGTTCCAAGGATCTACTACTCTTTCAGTGAAATAATATTTTCTCACGTTGCTTTTGATCTTTCCCCCAACTAACTTCAGATTGTGTCCCCTTGTTCTTGTGTTCACTTTCCTATTAAAAACACTTCCCTCCTGAACCTTATTTAACCCTTTAACATATTTAAATGTTTCGATCATGTCCCACCTTCTTTCTGTCCTCCAGACTATACAGATTGAGTTCATTAAGCCTTTCCTGATATGTTTTATGCTTAAGACCTTCCACCAACAACAATAATAAACAAAGCAGAATGGAGAAAGAAATTATTTGAGAAGACAACAAAATACAAAGACCTGCAAACAGAAATAGAATGAGTATGGTAAAAAAAAAGCAGAGGTAGCAGCAATAGGCACCTTAGGTGCAATCAAAAAACTATTGGAGCACTACTTGAACACCATTAGCATTGACAAATTCACCACCAGTCAATTGCAAAAGGCAGCTTTACTTGCAAGAGCTTATATCCTGCAATGAAGTCTGCAACAGCATCAAGTGTCCACAATACACCTATCCCAGGTCCTTGGACAAAAATGCCAAATCCAGTCTGAACATCTGGCTGACTGTGTGACCAACCATAAGTACAATTTAAAATGGGAAGTGAGCATGAAGAACATGGGGAGATATGGTTTTCTCCCCCTAATCCAATAGAACATTACACCCTTGTTGGAGCCCCTGGACAATTAGCAAAGCCAGGTCTTCAGGTTCTTATAGAATTTCAACAAAGTGGAAATGGATCTCACCACAATGTTCCAAAGGGCAGGGCTGATAGCAGAAAAGGCTCTTTTGGACCCTGGCAGCCAAAATTCTTTGACCAATGGGATCTACAGCATGCCTCTTCTTCTATCACAGTGGGTGGGGTAATCCCATTTTTCGATAATCAAAAGTTTAGTTGACCAAAGGGATCCTTGCAAAAATATTGCAAACGTTCACATTTGCGGCGCAGGCGGAGTAATAGTCGGACACAAGGTGTGGGTATAACGGGGTCACTTTTATTCAACAACTTAATTCTTAACTTATTAACTTATTTAAACCATTAACCCCACATGACCTGCAGGGTGCAAAATCAAATGGGGGCGGAATAACATGCCCAATTCAGACAGCAACCCTGGGGCGAAAACTCCTTGAAACTGGGTGCGGGTCATGTTAAACTACACCTACCCCCTGCACCCTTACTACGCCACACCTGGCGTGTGGGATGGCTCGCTACTGGTCTACGTTAAACTCCAGCCAGCGAGCCACAGGAGCGACTCACTCCCCGGACCCAGGCCGGTCGAGCCCTGTAATCCGAGAAGGAGCTCGCCCCTCACCTCTGTAGAGGTGCCCCAAAAGGAGCTCACCAGTTGCTAATTATTTTATTTTCCGCCCCCTATCGGCCACAGCAGGGGGTGAAATTTTAATTTATTCCCCCTGCTCCCCCCCCTGCACAGATATGTGCAGGCACCTCTGCAGGTCGGCTATAAATTTATCGTTCCCACTATCGGTCAAGTGTACACCGTCCTGTCTGTACAAGTCTATGAGGGATGCCCTGATGTCTGGATGGTCTATCACTCCACCCCCAGCCTGAATCACCCACTTCTTAACCGCTCTGTTTACCCTCTTCCTAGCCTTATCCACTGCGCTAGGGCTTCTAGCCTGCCGCCAACTCCTCCTGGGCAGGATGTTGGACCACCACACACACGTATCTGGCCACCGCTCCCAGATCACCTGCAAACTCTCCCAAATGTGCCACAGCAGCTCTACACCTGTCATCGCTCCCAGATCGTTCCCACCAACGTGCAAAACCAAACAGCCCGGCACCCCTCGCACCCTCCCACTGTTGAACAACAGTGGGAGAACTTCCCGCCAACGTAGGCCTCGTCGGCCCAGCCACTGAACCACCGCTCGATCGATCTCCAAATTCGTGCCGGGCGTCGTCTCACGGGCCCTCCGCTCGGCCCAGTACACCATGCTGTGGCCACATATCAGGATTCTGCGGCGCCAGTCAAGTCGTCGGGCTAGAGAAAGGGAGGAAGCAGAGCGGCATCAGACTGGCGGCCCGGCGCAACCCCCCCGCCCCGCCCCACTCACCTAGGGGCGGATGTACATCCGGAAGGCCCCAGATCTCCAGCGGCCCACTGTCTTTATATCCAGCCTGCTGAAACCTTCGACTGCTGCCAACGACGCTGCACCTATTCTGAATGAGTGAGTCCCGTAACGTCTGGGGTCCAAGCCCAGCCTTGCCAGTGCCTTGGACGTGACAGCCCAGAACTGGTACCTGGTCAGGGGTTCCCCGGACACATGACAAAACAAAAAACCCGGCTCTACACCCCTGTGGGCCCAATACGCCCCCAGCGCGGCCACCGGGCATACCCGCCGGTTGTTAGCCCGGGAAAGTTGGACCGTCACACCTCTACCCCTCTGGTCGGTCTTGGACCGTCGCAACCTCAAGGACACCGAGCTACGACCTAACTTGATATCCCTTGTGGTGAACGCCTGGCCGGAGCTATCGGCTCTGGAAGCTGCTAGAACCTCGCTAACCCGAAAAGCCCCGAAAAACAAGGTCACCGCCGCAGCGTGGTACAGTGATGCCTCATAATCAGAGCGGCAGAGCCGACCCCACAGCTCGTAAAGCCCCATCAAGTGGGTGAGCTTTAGGGGACGCCTGCTGTCACCCTGGGCCTGACCTTTCTCCCTGATCCAACCCTCTAATGTCTTTCTAATCCTGAAATCCCCTGTGGTGTCCGCAAAGCCCCGAGACTTGGCTACGAAGGCCAGGCCTGCCAACTTGCCCCTAATCGTCCGGGCAGACAACCCACGGCGGCGGTCAAGCGCGCAAAATTCGAGCAGGTGTTCGACCGGGGCCGGCCAGAGCTGATCGTATCTCCTATCATGACGAAAAGCCCAAAATTCCCTACCTGCCCGCTGGTATGCTCTCCTGGTGCTGGGAGCTATGGACAAATCCATGGCCTTGCTTACGTTGGCCCTCCAATCAGCCACAGATGCTGTGGGGCTGCTTCCGGGTACTCTTCGGCCTGTGGGGCAAGCAGCCGGAACCTAGCCAACTGCCCCCTGGACAGAGCGTCAGCCACCCCGTTTCTTACCCCTGGAACATGATGTGCCCGGAAAAGCATATTGTTGGCAAGGCATCTCATAACCATATGCCGGACCAAACCCATAACCCGTTCGTTCCTAGAGGAAAGAGTATTCACTACGTGTACTACCGCCATATTGTCACACCAAAAGTGGACTGTCCTACCGGCAAAACTGGATGCCCACAGCTCAATGGCCACGACAATTGGGAATAGCTCCAGAAATGTCAAATCCCTACAGATGGCACCTCCGCGCCACTCCTGCGGCCAGTCAGCCCGGAACCATTTGCTCTGCCACACCACTCCAAAGCCGGTCGTGCCCGCCGCATCGGACTTCACTTGAAAGTCCGCTTTCAGCAGCATATCCTGCCTCCACAATGACACACCGTTGTACCCGTCCAGAAACCCTTGCCACACCACGAGGTCCTCCCTAACACTCTTCGATAACCTGATCCTGTGGTGCGGTTTTGACACGCCAACCGTTGCCCTGTACAGTCTAAACATAAAGGCCCTTCCTGGCGCAATCACCCGACAAGCAAAATTCAACAGGCCAGCCAGCTCCTGCACCTGTCTCAGAGTCACCTTCTTTGCGGCTCGTGCGACCCTCACCGCTTCCTTGAGTCTGGTCAGTTTGTCATCGGGTAGCCTACACGTTTGTGCAACGGAGTCCACCTCGATTCCTAAAAATGTCAGTTTGGTCGAAGGCCCCTCGGTCTTTTCGTGAGCCAAAGGTACGCCTAAATCCGCGCATAAAGCCTGGAAACCCAACATTCCCTGCTGACAATCGACGGCGCCCGCCGGCCCCGCGAATAGAAAATCATCCAAATAATGTACTACAGACGCAAAGCCCGTACTTTTAACATGTGCCCACTCCAAAAATGAACTGAACTTCTCAAACAACGAGCAGGATATAGAACAACCCATTGGCAAGGCCCTATCAACAAAGAACCCGCCCTCGAACTGGAAACCCAACAAGTCGAAATCCCCCGGGTGAATGGGCAAAAGCCGGAAGGCCGATTTGATATCACACTTCCCCATCAGTGCCCCCACTCCGCACGCCCGGACCATCGCGACAGCCGTCTCGAATGGTGTGTAGCGCACCGAGCAGAGCTCCTCGGGAATGTGGTCGTTCACCGATTCACCAGGGGGGAACGACAGGTGATGTATAAGCCTAAACTCACCCGCGGCCCTCTTGGGCACCACACCGAGTGGGGACACCTGCAGGAAGGGCAGGGGGGGCTCCGAAAAGGGGCCCAAAACCCGGCCCTCGCGCACCTCCTTCATAATTTTGTCCCGCACTACGTGGCCCATACCTGCCACAGACCTCAAATTGTCCGCCATGCAGGCCCTGCGCGGCCCCCCGTACGGGATCCTGAAGCCCGCGGTAAACCCCATGAGCAGGAAATCCGCACCCTTCTTGGGGCGGTAGCCGGTGAGCCAATGCTGCAACCTGTCCAATCTAACGGGGGTTGGGCCCCTTACCTTGAGCTCCCCCAGGTTGGGGTTTGGCGGGGGTCCCGGCGTCCTTGGAGCCGGCCCCGCCCCGTCCCCTGTAACAAGCGGAGGTCGGGTGTCTGCCACTACACAAGGCGCAGGCATGGCGAAAACGACAATATGCCCTGGAACAGGCCCCTCTAGCGCCGTACTCGTAACAGTACGGCTGGCCTCGAAAGGACGACCCAGCCGTGCTGCGTTGGCCGGAGGCCGGGGTCCCCGTCCCCACAGCCGGGCGGGGAAGAGTAGCCTCCTTGCCCGTTGTTAAGAGCAGATGACCTGTGGGTGTTCGCCCACTGGCCGGAGTTGACGCTTGCTGCGTGGCCTGAAGCCACAAATCGTTATGCCGCATATCCCACGGCCAGTGTCTATTGTGGGCGGCGAACCTGCGAAAATCCTCGTCATATCGCTTCCAAGCCTCCCCCCCAAACTCCTGATACGCTCTCAGAATCATGTTCATGTACAAGATGAGCTCATGTGTCTTATGGACATCATCTTCTACCACCACAGAGTGGTAGGCCAAAAATGCATACGCCCACGACAGAATTCCCTTGTCCATTTTGGTGCCTTTTGGGTCATCCGACCCCTTCTTGCCCTCTTTATCCTTCTCCTTCTTAGACTTTGCCGGTAGCAAAATCTGAAACATGTCCACGTAAGCGCCCCGCCAAATTTTACGCTTGAGGGACTGGGACATGTGCATACTAAGCGGAGTGTCTGGTAGGCCCGGCGCGAAAGGATTATCGCTGTCAAAAGAAGTACTGGTAGACCCCGAGGTGGTTGACCCTGAGCTGTCCCTCGAGGTATCCCTCTTCCGTTTGTGCCTCCTAGCCACTGCCCTTCTACGCCCCCTCCTCCAAACTTGTGCAGCTGTGCGGGAGCGCCAGGTCCTCTGACCCCCCTGTGTCGTGCGTTTTGTAGCCCGTAGCCTGCCACGAGGCCCTCTTGGGAGGGACCACCGGTGCCTAGGCACAGGGCACTCACCCCAGTGAGAGGAGTCGTCGTCAGCCTCCTCAGAGCCGGACACCATCCTGCTGGCCTTCCTCCGCTTGGTCTTTGACTGCGCATGCCGGTCCTCATGGGATCTCTGTGGGCTCCCAGCCGACTCTGATGAGCTCCGAGACCCCTCTGCGCTGGCAACTTGCGTGGCCCGGCCCCGACGAGACCTGCCCCGCTTCTTTGGCCTCTCTTCCAGTTTCTCGAGCAATGAAGACAGTATACGTGAGGAAACAGAAAGTGAATCCCTAGCCCCCTGCCCCCTCCTGGCAGGCCTTGCAGCAGATGCCTCTGCTTCCGATAAACCCGATTCCATACCGCTGAGAGGCCCCTCCTCTGCGCCAGAAAACACCCCTGGGGCCCCCAGTGGATCCACGGGCGGGGCCCGGCCCTGGTGGGGACCCCTCGCCCCCACTGAAGCTCCCCTTCGGCCCCTTGTGCGCCCCCGGGGGGTCGCCACCCCCCAGGGGCCGTCCTCACTAGCCTGCCTCCCGGCAGGCCTTGCCCCTGGGGCCTCGCTCCATGCCCGCTTGGGTGCCCTCCTTCTCCCGGTGCGGCGGGGCTCGATGGGGGGGGTGCCTAACCCTCCGGCCTGCCCCCTTGCGGCCCGCCGCCGGGCCCCTGTACCGCTGTTTCCTCCCCCCGCCATCAACACCGCTCGAAATTGCGCCTCCAAACCCTGACGGGGTGTCGCCGAAGCGAACTGCCTCTCCAGCCGCCGATCGCGGCTCTTCAAGCCTCAGAGGTGCCCGCCGAGTGTCCCTCGACGATCGGCTGCTTCCCCGGCCTTCGGGCCTGTGACGCAGGTCGAATGACGCAGCCACGAGCCGGCAGCAGCAGCAGCAGCCTCGCCTCACGATGCTCCGGGCGAGACTGCTGCGCCACAAGGCAGCCCCCTCTTATAGGGCTGCCTACACTCGCCCGGCCAATCGGTGCCCACGCACCGCACCACGTGGTCACGGCACCCGACGTGGGTGCCGTGACTCCGCCCCCCAACATGGCGGCCTCCATCCCCGCCGATCGCCGCAAACCCCACCGGCCGGTAAGTCGGCTGTGGGAATAGTCTGGATGGACAGCTTTTGACTCCTAGGTCAGCGATGGTGAACATTTTTCCCCTTGGGTGCCAAAAGAGCGTGTGTCCATGCTATTGCGCATGCATGATTGCCCACACCCATAATTCAATGCTTGGGGAGCTTCCCCCGCCTCAGAGGAGTCCCTCTGGAGGCTGGAAATAGCCTGTTTCCCAACTTCTGGTGGGCCCAGAAGTTGTGTTTCACCCTCCACAGGCTCCAAAGGCTTCTCTGGAGCTGGGGAGGGTAAAAATGCCCTCTCCCATCCCCCAGAGGTTCTCTGGAAGCCCAAAACACCTCCCAGAGCCTCTGTGCAAGACATAAATCAGCTGGCCAGCACATACATGCACATTAGAGCTGAGCTAGGGAAACAGCTTGCATGCCAGCAGATATGGCTCCACGTGCCACCTGTTGTACCCCTGCCATAGGTTCGGCGTCACTGTCCTAGGTTATTCTTTTGTTTGTCTTTCAGAAGTACAAACCAATCCAATCATTTACTTTTTAATCTCACTAAATATAAAAGCAGAGTTCTCTACAGGCATTTATGGGAAGAGCAAGCAAGCAAATATGGACAAAAGAAAACTTTCTGGCCCTTTCCCTCTTGCTGAGATTAAGTGTTCTCCACCCATCAATGAGTCAGCAGAAAACTGCACCAGCGTGAAATTTGCTGTTGTTTCAAGTCACTGCTTTATCCTGACTTCCCTCAAAAGTAATATGTAACAAAAGCTAATAGAATTTATATACCTTGAGATTGCCTTTGCATGGTGTCAGAGTAATGGGGAAAATATCCTTTAATATGTATGACTTAAAGCTATCTCACTTTTGGGATGAATGGAAGGAAATGTCATAAAAAATACAGCGGGGTGAGTTAGGGGGAGATGTTACCAGGGCATATTTGTGCCATGGTTAAGGACAAGTGGGAGAAAGCTCTTGGTAAGGCTCGGATAAAACTGCTATGGTCACCTTACCATTGATGGATTTACTTAAAACATTTATAAATTGCTTTAAATCTAGCAACTGCCCAGTGTGATGCTGATTTAAAACCACAATGGGATAACAGTAATAAAAAGAGAGAAAGAGAAAGCAATCAGATCACATGACATCTGAATTCTTTTTGGGAGAAGCTAAAATAGTACAGAAATGACAGCGCCGGACTTACCCGGCAGGCAGGCTTTGCTGGAGGGACCGGGAGACACGGTCCCTCATGGCGGCCGCCATCTTGGATCCCGGGCGAAGTCTCGCGATGCGAGACTTCGCTCGGGAGATCGGGGCCTGATTGGCCAGGCCCCTGATTGGTCCGGGCGGGGCCTGCTTGCCCTATATAAGGGCGAGCAGGCCCGGGGCTCTTCCTTTTCGCCCGGACCAAGCTTCATAGCAGACACCCGCCCGCCCTCCACTATTTTGCAGTGTGCTTAGGGGTCGCCCTTAGGGGGCCGAATGGGAATTTTTTGCAGTTCTGCCTTTTAGCTGAGCTGTTTTTTCGCCCATTCCACACTGGGGTGATGGCTGTGCGGTTAGGGGGTGCTTGCATTAATTAGGTTAATTGGCTTACCTTTGGTCATTTGGGTAGGCAGGTTAGGGGCGGAAAATTGGGTGGTTTAGCAACCGCGCGTTCTCCCTTGGGCATCTTTGGGGATGATTGACAGGTTCTCTGCAAGCTCATGGAGGGAGTTTCTGCCTGAGCAGCTGGGGGGAACCTGTCTTTGGGTCCTGCACCTTTAATTCCCCGATTCGGGTTAGCCGGTGGGACCCCCCTCATGCACAGCATGGCAGAAAAGGTCACAGGTGACGGCCTGGCCCTCACCTGGACCTTGCATCGAGATACGCCCATGTGTTGCCCAGGAATGTTTACTGGCATAACGTCATTTCCGCCCCGGAAGTATTTGTTTGACCCTGCAGGTCCAGTTCCGGGTCATAGTTGTTTATGCTAATTTATGCAAAGTATTTGAATAAATTATGCAAATTTATGTTAATAAAAATGACCCAATTTTAAATCCAGCTCTGGTGTCCGTGTCGTTACTCCGTCTCTCCAGCAAAGACATTAAAATTCACTGAAGCCCAAGAAACAAAGACTTCAATGCCTATTCAATTTTTAATAAAGCAAGAACTAATCTACATTGTCTACTCACCCAACTAAGCTTCTTTCCTAATGAGACATATAACACAATTATCAATGCCATTTAGTTTGTTTCACACCATCCCGTCCCCCCCTTTTCTATTTTTACCTATCCCTTTTTTGTTGAGTTTGGAATTATCTCGAGGGGTAGCTCCCTCTCTTCTTTCCCTGAATTTTTTTTTATTCAATTAATTAAAAAACATGGAGAAACAGAACTAAAAATCTTAGGTTTTCCTGTAGATGAAAACATGAGCTGAAATCTTAGAACAATCAGTTTGCATTAAAAAGGGAAACTCTTTTTTGATGGTTCAAAGGAATTCTTAAACACAAGCAGATGAAAAATGAGAACAGACAATAATGGATTCTGATGCAGATGCTTGCCTACATTTATATCTACTGAACATTATTCTGCCATCACTAAAACAATTTTAGATAGATTTTTTTTTTTGCATCCAACAAATAGATATACAGTATTTATGCACTCAGGAGAACTCTTGACATCAGCTTTGCAAAAGATTCATACACATATTTTGACTTTAAGAGTTGATTGATTCATTAATGAATGCATCATTTTTTATCCTTCTCCCCTGAAATAAATGGATCTTTTTTTAATAAGGATAAACTGGACCTAACCTTATGAATAATACTAATAAAAATATTTTTTATTGTGCATTTCATCTTTTTGTTCTTTGTGGCTTTAATGACCACGGCTTTACTTTTCTATAACAATATCTTTCAGTGCAGAGAAAATTCCTTGATAATTTTGAGCACTTGGGGAGTGGGAAAATCCTTTGTAGTAAGATCCCACATTCAACCCATTGCATGGCAAGTGAAAAACTGGGGAATATGATCATTTTTGTCCAAAAGTTATGATGTTTGCTTCATATGGTCATACTTGCATATTTTTTTCATTGATGTCAACATTCTATTTCTAGTCTGTCTTGTTAGTATTTCAGATGGAAATCTTGAAGCCTGGTGATTTTTTATTTTTATTTTACTGAAATCAAATTTGCTTAGGGCAATTTCACCATCACATATTCTAAATTTAGAACTTGGTGGGAATTTGGAGGTTTTAGCATCAGAGAACACATCTGCCCTGAAATAGGTGAGAGAAACCTCCTTTGTTAGAGTTTGCCATCATCAAATGTTTCTTTCTGTGTTTTTTTCCTAATAAACATCACCACTGCCGTTGTTTTTGATTGGAGTAATGTTTGCCACTGCGTTCTCTTCTAGGGGGAAAAAGCCTCTTTAATTGAGACTTGTCTTGACATCCTTTTAAATTATTTAAGGGCTTGGGACGCTCATTAAAGAAGAGATTAGAACACACAGTAGACGTGAGTAATTATTAAAGGCCCAAGAAGAGGGACAGATGGTGCATTTTAATGGAGGCTTTAGTGGCTTGCTAAATTAAATGAGTAGTTTAGTGATAAAACTGGTTGGAGTTAATAAATTGAATAAAACTATAGGGAGACTGTGAAAAGGGGTAGATCAGAACACTTTCAGAAGCAATGGCAGGAATTGGAGGCAGTTAATTCATATTTGTTTAATAATAGATTTAATAAATAGTACCTAATTTTTCAGAAAATTGGGCATTAGGTCGAAAGCTGTTTGACAGATGAATGTGGCCCAATTCAGTGTTAGCTGTGTAAAACATAGTGATTTTCAATACAGTGATGAATTAATTATTTGACAAAAATACAGCATAATCGTTTTAATTCTAAAGTATTGTGCAGAGTGTTTTCCACAAATCTGATAAATTTCCAAAGGCCTCAAAGTATGCCAAGTGATTTTATGGTACCAACCTTCTGTTGCTTATCTTCACAAAGTCATTGGCTGTGTCTGAATCTGCATGTAACCAGCAGGTCATTGGATCCTAGAAAGGGCTCTCCAAACTTGGCAACCTTAAGAATTGTGGATTTCAACTCTCGTAATTTTCATCAAACTCTCAACATTTTCATCAATGACCTGGACGAGGGAGTAGAAGGGGTACTAATCAAATTCGCAGATGACACCAAGCTGGCAGGGATAGCCAACACCCTAGAGGACAGGCTCAAAATACAGAAAGATCTAGACAGATTAACACTACGGGCCCACACTAACAACATGAAGTTCAACGTCGACAAGAGCAAAGTCCTTCACCTTGGTAAAAAAAAAACTAGACACACATACAGCCTGGGAGAAGCCCCACTTAGCAGTAGTGACTGTGAAAGAGATCTTGGAGTCTTGGTGGATAATCAACTAAACATGAGCCAGCAATGTGCAGCAGCAGCCAAAAAAGCCAACACCATCCTAAGCTGCATCAACAGGGGGATACACTCCAAGACTAGGGAAGTATTAATACCACTCTACTATGCCCTGGTCAGACCACATCTGGAGTACTGCATCCAGTTCTGGTCACCACACTTCCAAAGAGACACTGAAACTCTGGAGAAGGTGCAGAAAAGAGCAACCAAAATGATTAGGGGACTAGAAACCAAGACTTACGAAGAGAGATTGCGGGAACTGGGCATGAATAGCCTTGAGAAAAGGAGGACCAGAGGGGACATGATATCTGTATACAGGTATATGAGGGGTTGCCATAGAGAGGAGGGGGCCACTCTATTCTCCAGAGCACCAGAAGGTTGGACGAGGAACAACGGCGGAAAGCTGACCAAGGAGAGATTCAACCTAGAAGTAAGGAAGAACTTCCTGATGGTCAGAGCAAACAACCAGTGGAACAACCTGCCTGGGGAGGTGGTGAACTCCCCAAGTCTGGACACTTTCAAGAGGAGATTGGACTGCCATTTGCCTGGGGTGCTTTAGGATTCCTGCTCAGGCAGGGGGTTGGACTTGATGATCTGCATGGTCCCTTCCAACTCTAACAATAAATAAATAAATAAATAATTCCTTGGCCAGCTATGCTCAATTGGTGGCTACCAGATTCTCTGAGACGTTTATCCCCATGAACCCTGTTGACTGAATTGTGATGCAGCAGAGCCTGAGGTAGGCTTAAGATTTTTTTTTTCTATATCCTTTAGACAATTCCTCAGTGAAAATCCTCTCTTGGTCATTTTCTCCACTGAAAAGGAAAAGCTAGTCCACTATAGTTTTAGTTGGAGACTTTATGAAGTGTGAAAAGTAATGGCTAGGTCCAGATCTTTTAAAATTAGGCCTGAAAGTGTTGATTAGATTATCTTACAACTACTGCTTGCTTGTTAACTAGATTTTCCAGGCTGCTGGATAATTCACCCAACTCAAGTTATTTGTTGGGTTTACTAATAAGAGAAGGAGCCTTTGACCCAGCAGCTGTTCAGTCAACTGATTGGAAGTTCAAGGATGAGAATTGGATACGAAGCTTTTCACCTCTTAGGCCTCAGGATGAAAACTCTCAGAGTTCAAGGAGAAGTTGGCATTTAATAGCTAATTAAATGTCTCCATGGCATATGCCTGTAGCTGGCAACTGTTAGACTGGAGTGAGTCTTAACACAGCTTGCCTGATCCGTCTGATCATAAACTGTAAGGAAGTGTACCCGTTGTAAGATTTGCTCTGCTGAGTTACTTTTCTCCCAGTGTTTCATTTTGCTTATTTGGAAAATGAGCCTTGGAATTTGCTTTATGCTGAACTGCTTGAACGAAAGACGTAACATAAGCTATGCACATTTCTTTTCTTAGTCAGCCAGTTCATTAAAAAAGGAATTTAGCAAAGCTTTGTTGGGTCACCTAAGGATAAATTACTGGTTGAGTTCCTTGGAAGTTTGATGAAGCTGCAATATTTTTAAGAGGGGGGGGGGTTTACAGGAATAATTTTTAACCATAATTAAAACTTAAAATAGTTTAATGTTTACTCAGTACAGTATATTGTGCCTAATCTAAGATTAAAGTGAAAATTCTTATTTCCTAATGTCTTGTTAAAAAGACGAGAGAAAGAAGAATGATTCTGAGGTTTGGTATGTTTCCTCCTTTTAATGCTAAACTATGGTTTAGCTTTATATACAAACCAGCTCAGGGAAAGAGATTGAAATTAATACTTTCTCAGCAATGAGATTTTGACTTACTTAAAGATAGTCTGAAATGTACCCCTTCCATTTCTGCTTGTTGAAACATTTTCTTAAAAATAATAGTTTATTGGATTTTTAAATCAATACAGTTCATAATACAGATGAAGTACTAGTATTAACTCAAATAATGCAACTATAACCAAAGAACAAAACTGGTATATTTTATTCTATTTTTAAATGAACTGTATACTTAAAAAATAATAAACTAAAAAAAGGAAAAGAAAACAAATGAAAAATAATGAAACAAATAAGAATTTAAACCTAATGTTCACTCTAGGAAAGAACTCACACAAGCCTGTGTTATGTTTAGCCCACTGTGAATGAGATTTATTCTACAAGTCTTGTTAACCCTTTCCTGTGTTATAAGAGCACAGTATGGTTCTTTAAATAAATGGAGAGTTGAGCAGTTTTGATTAAGATGCCTAAAAATAGAGTAAATATTAACAGTGTCAAAGTTGAAAAAGCTGAAGAAAATTACTGTTTTGTTATTGCACGAGCGTAAAGGAAGAAGAATTATCTCAGAGAAAGACACCTTTTTAACCTGTGACCCACTTGGTTTAATTCAAAAGTTCAGTGGCAGCATAGTCTAAAATGGTTCTGTGCTGGTTCCAACCAGCCAAATGAACTGAAATAGACCAGTATGCATGCCTCTCTCCTATCCAGTTTAGACTGTGACAATCCTAATGATTAAAAGCCTGGATTTACAGCCCTTCTGAAAGTGTCTTCGTATTTCATAGTGCAAGATTCTTTGTATTTTCTGCCGAGGACTGAAAGCAAATCAGGTTTCAGACAAGTAATGTCAAAAATGGTAATTTGATCCAATGTTATTCACTGTTCACGGCTCTTGCTTATTCCCCTGCCCCTCTCCTGTCTTTCAAAACATCAGCTACACTTTAGATATTAGGTCTCAGCCTGGCTTGTTGCGGGTGAACTTCTGAGTGAACTGCATGTTGCTGGTAAATCCATGCCGGGTGGCTTTTGCTTGTCTTGGTTAGCAAACTGAAATCTATTTTAGACATAGAAACATAGAAGTCTGACGGCAGAAAAAGACCTCATGGTCCATCTAGTCTGCCCTTATACTATTTTCTGTATTTTATCTTAGGATGGATATATGTTTATCCCAGGCATGTTTAAATTCAGTTACTGTGGATTTATCTACCACATCTGCTGGAAGTTTGTTCCAAGGATCTACTACTCTTTCAGTAAAATAATATTTTCTCATGTTGCTTTTGATCTTTCCCCCAACTAACTTCAGATTGTGTCCCCTTGTTCTTGTGTTCACTTTCCTATTAAAAACACTTCCCTCCTGGACCTTATTTAACCCTTTAATATATTTAAATGTTTCGATCATGTCCCCCCTTTTCCTTCTGTCCTCCAGACTATACAGATTGAGTTCATTAAGTCTTTCCTGATACGTTTTATGCTTAAGACCTTCCACCATTCTTGTAGCCCGTCTTTGGACCCGTTCAATTTTGTCTATATCTTTTTGTAGGTGAGGTCTCCAGAACTGAACACAGTATTCCAAATGTGGTCTCACCATCATTCTATATAGTGGGATCATAATCTCCCTCTTCCTGCTTGTTATACCTCTAGCTATGCAGCCAAGCATCCTACTTGCTTTCCCTACCGCCTGACTGCACTGTTCACCCATTTTGAGACTGTCAGAAATTTTATTCATTTTATTTTATTTATTTATTTTGTCCAATACGCAATGAGGGTTTTAGTGGGTATATATCTATATACACATAGTAAAGTACATGATGAAGGTTATAGAGGAGATACTCATAGTAAAATATATCCAAGAAAGAATAGAAAAGAAGATATAGTAATAGAACGTATCAATGAAAGAATAGAAGAAGAGATACAGGAATAGAAGAAAAGTATAGGAGATATAAGAGAGCAATAGGACAGGGGACGGAAGGCACTCTAGTGCACTTGTACTCGCCCCTTACTGACCTCTTAGGAATCTGGATAGGTCAACCGTAGATAATCCAAGGGTAAAGTGTTGGGGGTTTGGGGATGACATTATGGAGTCCAGTAATGAGTTCCACGCTTCGAAAACTCGGTTACTGAAGTCATATTTTTTACAGTCAAGTTTGGAGTGGTTAATATTAAGTTTAAATCTGTTGTGTGCTCTTGTGTTGTTGTGGTTGAAGCTGAAGTAGTTGCCGACATTGCAAGAGTTGGCATGTAGCATCCTCAAGCAGGAAGAAAAGAAAGAAACTACCATGTGGCCTTCATACCCATCATTGGAAATGCTGCAGAATTAGCCATAGTCCATGTTGACAGATTCAGCATAGCTTCCTCAGAATGGTGTTCCACTATTTGGAAGATTAGATTAGATTACTACTAGAGTTGGAAGGGACCTTGTAGGCCATCTGGTCCAACCCCCTGCATAAGCAAGAATCCCTACCCCATTTCAGACAAATGCCCATCCAATCTCTCAAAAGTCTCAAGTGTTGGGCTCTCACAACCTCCGCAGGCAAGCTGTTCCACTGGCCGATCGCTCTCGCCATCAGA
This sequence comes from Erythrolamprus reginae, assembly GCF_031021105.1. NCBI lineage: Eukaryota > Metazoa > Chordata > Lepidosauria > Squamata > Dipsadidae > Erythrolamprus > Erythrolamprus reginae. The sequence goes on from NC_091951.1 coordinate 277,830,696, forward strand.
AAGTTTTTCCTTATTTCCAGATTGAATCTCTCCTTGGTCAGTTTCCATCCATTATTCCTTATCTGGCCTTCTGGTGCCTTGGAAAACAGTCTGACCTACTCCTGTCTGTGGCAGCCACTCAAGATGGACCAGGAATTATCATAGGCAATTCTAGAAAGGCAAGCTTCAGATATTCAGGGCAGACTCACATACTATGGTGGTCTACATGGTTGTAGTAGAACTCATTAACTGCTATTATGAAACAATGCAAACTTGTTCTAGGACTTACTTCTTCCAGAAATGACAGGATGTTTGGAGATGTCATTAATGAGAGAAGAGAGTATTAGAGCACCCAGCATATTAATGAACCAATTCTATTGATTAGCACCTAGATTGCCTCAGTACCATTCAAGTATGATGGAAGCATCTTTAATTCTGCTTTGGATTAGAGTATTGGGTGGGGTGTCCACAACACTTCCTGATTCATGTATGAACGGAAGTCTGTTTTCTGAATATATTGAAAAGAACAAATAATTGCTCCAATTTATCTGGAAAATTAGAATATTTTTTTTTAAAAAAAATCCTAGGAAGGTGATAAGGTATTTATGCACTATCTAAGATATTGTAAGAGCGGAGATGTGAAATGTTGGCAAATTTAAGATCTGTGGACTTCAACTCTCAGAATTCCCCAGCCATTCTGGGAGTTGAAGACCACAAATCTTAAAGTCTCCAGAGTTAGACATCACAGCTGTAAAATGTAATATCCAAGTTTTGTGTCCTCACTTCCATTCAGAATGACAGGTCCATTGAAACCTTTTGGGAATGGAAGATGAGAAGCTATTGAAAATGTTACCCTCATGCTTTACATCCCTCAATAGAAATCCATGAAGGATACCTACTGTTCTGTCTGGGTTTTCCCAGACCTCAACACCAACTGAAAAAACAGCCAGACACTCTGGTAAAAGCCAAAAGTATTTTATAGCTGGAAAAAATAAGCACAAAGGAAAACCTGTCTTCACAACAGACAGGCTATAATACGTTACAGCAGGGTCCTGATGTCCAGTCAATACCACAAGCTTCTTGCTGGCACCCCCCCCCCCAAGGTTTCAATAGTCCA